>NW_025814212.1:0-60050 GCF_018902025.1 Drosophila willistoni
TAATGCGGATTTTAAATAATTGAATTTAAGAGTAAGACTTAAATCTTCTCTATTCTCAATTAATTCTGCAAATAACTCTACAAACAGGTCCCATTCTCTAGGTTCTCCAGAAAATGTGGGTACCTGTATTTTTGGCAACACCGGTAGTTCGCCTCTCACGGTAACATTCTCAACTTCAAATCTTTCTGATCCTTTATTTTCTCTTCTAATGCTACCAAGGTATTCTGAAGGTCGAACTCCAATTCTTCTATGACCTCTTTAAATGTTTCATTGTCTCTGTATAGTTCATGTGTATAAGCTTGGCACACCTGTACCTTCCTGAACAAGAATTTTATTTTCTTAATATACATTTCGCCTGTTCTATTGTCTATCGTACGTAAATCTTTGCTCACCATCTCCAAATATTGCTGGAGATGACGAACCTTTTCTTCAAACTTTTCCTGGTTCTCAATACTGGAGGTCGCGTTTCCCCGCGACTCTCCGTTGCTGCCTTCAACATTTTCTGACATTGTTGCATCTGCTTCAATGGTTTCAGAAACAACAGTGCTCTGCCTGCTAGACTCTCCTTTGGCTAGTAATTTGGCTGCCATATCTAAACCTTCCTCATACTTCCCATCTGTGAAATAGTAGTGTTGAGTTACACCACTCTCTAGCATTTGACTATGGTAACTAATCCATAGCTTCTGTATCTCATTTACTTCGTTAATAATCTTGCTAGTAAACTTACTAGCATCTAACTCTTCTAGCTTTTTTAATCTTTTATGCAACTCGTGTTGCTTCGCTAATAGTTTTTCAGTTTTTGTGGGGAACATTTTTGTCTTATTCAAATATTAGTATATTGGTATAAGAGTATAAGTATATATAATAATATAATATTAATAATATAATATAATATAAACTATTTTAATTTATATCTTATCTGATGATCCTGTTGTAGACACCGTTCGCCACTGTTGTCCGCCAAGTAGAGTTATCTGCCGCTGCTTGTCTGCCGCTGCGTAGCGAAAGTTTGCTCGCCTTTTTTGTTTTCTATCTCGATCAGCTGCTGTTGTCCAGGGCCTATGGGCTCAGGCGGTACCGGTGCCGGACATCGCACCAGAATTTTTTATACTGCCACTGCACGTTCTTCAGTTTCTTCTTTGCAGCTATGTATCTTGATGCTCTGCTGCTGTTGGTAGTTGCCGATTTGCAACTACATATAGTTCACTTTTTTTTTTTCGATATTAGGGCTTCGAATACGCCACACACCAACTTTATATTTTCATATATATTTTTTCTCACTTTATATATATCTGGGCTTCGAATTAGCCACACACCAACTTTATATCTTTATATTGTTTTTTTTTTTTACTTTATATATATCTGGGCTTCGAATTAGCCACACACCAACTTTATATCTTTATATTGTTTTTTTTTTCACTTTATATATATCTGGGCTTCGAACTAGCCACACACCAACTTTATATTTTTATATTGTTTTTTTTTACTTTATATATATCTGGGCTTCGAACTAGCCACACACCAACTTTATATTTTTATATTGTTTTTTTTTTTGTTCACTTTATATATATCTGGGCTTTGAACTAGCCACACACCAATTTTATCTTTATTTGTTTTTTTTTTTCACTTTCGATATCTGGGCTTCGAATTAGCCACACACCAACTTTATATCGTTTTTTTTTACCGCCGCCGAAATTATTGCAGTTGCTCGACTAGCCAAACTGCCTTTATATATTCGGTCGCACGCACTTTTTTATTTATTAAGCAATATTTTGCTTTTATATTATACTCTGTCTCTTACCACTGGTGGGGGAAAACAAGAGTTTTTTTTTATTTTGCTACCTTTATCTGATCTTATCATAAGAATTCAGACCTTAAGGAGCTGATTCATCCTCTGAGTCTCTTACCACTGGTGGGGGAAAACTCAGAGTTCCTTTTTATCGAAGGACCAAAATGAAGAGGAGTTCAGCACCGCAAAAACTGAAAGCCCAACTTCATCACTTGAATTCAAAATATGAACTGATTTTATTGAAAAACGTCTTGTGTACATCAAAGAATTCTTAGACTCTAAGAGGCGACAATTGTTCTTAAAAATGCTTACTCTAATGTTTATATTAATGCTTGTTTATATCATGCACAGCGTTGGCGACTTGATATTGCGCCGTTATTAAAATCTTGAGTGCTTTCCCACAGAGTGTGGATGCATGTTTTGTTTATTTCTTTGTTCAATCTGATTTGGTGAAGCCGTTTCAGATGAACGCGATGTTTATTCTTAAACAGTACCTTCATATATAAATGGTCCATTTCGAGAGTATGTGGCACAAAACCTACTTAGGTGGTGTTGGTGTTTAGATTATATACAATAAACTAACATTAAGACAATTATAATATAGAAGAAATGGAATTGTATGTCAATGTTAAGTATGTAACCCGATTATAGATATCGATGGCTCATCAGTCATAAGTAGATCTGATATGGTCAGCAGTAAACAATAAAGACCTAGTTAATTAAGCTGCTATGGTTAGCTATTATCAATAAAGACGTATTTTGCTGACCTAACAGTATGTCGAGCTATGCACTGGTGAGCTCGCTATTTTGTACTATAAAAGAAATGCATTATTCTTAGTAAGATCAGATACCAATTGTAGCTACATCGGGTGTGCATCGCTGTGTCTTTGGCCTCCATCTCTACTTTTGTAATCTCACTCCGAGGTCCACCCAATTTATGTGTTGGTTGCGACAACCTTAAGTCACTGGTTTATGCCTATAATGTAATTGCTTATCTGTGCCTATATATATATATATATAAATAAATAAACATTTAATAACTTCAAGAAACACTAACGTCTTTCATTGAACATTTTGGTGACCCCGACATTGGCGGCTCCAAGTTAAAAGAATAACAGACTTGGTGAAACCGTTATCAAGCGAGAACATTTGGTCAACTCAGGCGACCAATCTCTCAACAAAAAGGAAACTGGTCAACTAGGCGACTACTTTCTTTGCACGCTTTGGACACGACAATCCTAAGCGAGGGCACAAATTGATGAACACCTCACATCAATCTGGTGTCCCGACTAAAAACATCGCAATTGATTAACTTGGCAATCATTGCGTAGCCACCTTGGCGAATAAAAAAGGTTTATTGGAAAACTAGGAGTTGGTTTTCCGCAACGGGGTAGCAGTGCATACCCATTGAATAAAAGTTGATCAACTAGGCGATCACTTTATAAAAAACATTTAACAACGATTTGTGTCAACGAGGCGACCAAATCATAAAAAGTTATTTTTCTATAAAATAAAGTTTGATCAACTCAACTCTGTTGCATTCCCTGGCGTCAGCAATATCTGACCTAGTTAACTCGGTCAGTAACCCAGGTAGTACGCACGAGTATAGATTTTGGCATTGATCAGCAATTTTTGAAACAAAGAAAAGAAACTCAAAAAATTGGTTTCACTGTCGTGGTAGTTATCAGTGTAAAAGAATAGGTATATTGGAAATAAAATAAACTATTGTTAAAACACTAATCAAAAGGCGACATCGATTTATTTCTTATTCTTATTTGTGCTATACTTGACCAATTTTAGGAACGAGTCGGAGCGTTCCCTGTCTTTGACAAAATAAATAAACTCCCATCGGGTCAAGTACTAGTACAGATAAGCAATTACATAAGAATATAAAAGAACATGGAGGAGTTTTATAAACAGCAGACAGAACGAGGAGAGGCACTCCAGGCCTTCATTCGGAATACCAAAAAAGATTCTTTCGCCAGGAAAACGAAGCCATCTTAATTTGATCATGATCAAACCACTGGTTCGCAAGCAAAGTGCTCTGCTGGAGTCATTGTCCAGGACATTAAGACAAATTGTGCCTGAAGATAAAATGACTTACAAATCGGTAGTCGACAAATTATGGATGCAAATTGAAGAAATCCATTATAAGATTCATCGGCTAGCTGAAAATCCAGCCGAAGCCGGATATAATATACCTCCGTTTGTTGCCGCAGAAAATACAATGCTGAAATTCTGTCATGCTGTCATAATGTTTCATATGACAAGAAAATTGGATAGATTCAACCACGCACTATATGAGCAATCTCTTTCCAACACAAGGGATCTGCAGGAAGTAAAGGACTTCCTATCCTTCTTGGAACAGCGCTTCCTAACATTAGAGGCTGTCCCTGTGTGTACTGAACACCGAGATCAAGTCAGCATTTGCCTTGAGCTGGCCTTGGGACACCTCCGTTATTATTTGAGAGATGTACCGCCCCAGTCAAACTATAATTGGAGGTTTACCAAATATTACAAATTAAAAATACATAAATGCACTCTCTCATTAAAGAATTTGTTTGCGATTATATAACAAACTCGTGATACTTTGATCAAGAAGCTTGCATCAAAACTCAATACCATACGATATAATAAATATATCGGTATAATGGCTAGGAAATGATACACGTTCCATTTAATCAAGTAAGTAAGCAAACCATAAGAGTAGTGGTATTTCATTGGCGATATCAAACACAAGGAATAATATCTCCCACTTATTCTACACCTCTTATGTCTCCTTACACTGCCAGATTAGAGTCAAGGTCAAAAGGGTCTTCTTTCCCCGCTAATTATTCCAAGCCCGTTCCCTTGGCTGTGGTTTCGCCAGATAGTAGATAGGGACAGTAGGAATCTCGTTAATCCATTCATGCGCGTCACTAATTAGATGACGAGGCATTTGGCTATCTTTTAAAGATACGAGCAACCAACTACTGGACAATCTCGTATGCACGATTCGCTGCATCATCGGGACAATGAAGTCCCACAGCGCCTACGCACTAAAACGACCTCTTTTTGACAATGCGATGTTTGTACCTTTTTAGATAGAATGCCAAGGTAGACGGCAAAAGTATAAGAGAAACTAGAGGTTAGTACATCTAGCTTCGAGTATACCCAGCACAATACATGAAATATTTGAAAGACGTCACTCCGCCATTTACTGCTCTGACGCTGATGAGTTTGGTATCTTCAGCGATGAGGAGATCTTTTGCAATCAATCGTTTTACCGACTGACCGCTCCAGATTCCTCTCCAGTTGAGTGTAACGGAATGAAACTCGATTTCACCTGTCACTCCGAAAAATCGCCGCATTTGTGATCTTATGTCAGCTCTGTCGTACCTTTCGACCTTGCGCTGGTGCGCTTGGTCTAAGGAATGTCCGCCTGTCACAATCTAAACGTCTATCACATAAATGTGATTCTGTCGGATTCCCACCAGGTCCTCCGGTTTATTTAAGCCCGAATCGCATTGCAGACTTGGTTCGATATGGACAACGCAGCCTTTCCGTTCAAGTCACCGCTTGACGGCATTTACTACGCTGTTGTGTCTAGCTACCCGCCTTCCGTGCGTACGATAGCATTTTTGCAAGATGTGAAAGAGAGCCATAGTTACTCCCGCCGTTGACCCGCGCTTACTTGAATTTTTTCACTTTGACATTCAGAGCACTGGGCAGAAATCACATTGTGTCATCACCCGCTAGGGCCATCACAATGCTTTGTTTTAATTAGACAGTTGGATTTCCCAAGTCCGTGCCAGTCCTTAATTGATTGTTAATTGATAATCGTTATTATTTAAAAGAACTAATTAAAAATTAGTATTCTTAAAAATTGTAGCAAGAAAGTTCCACAATTGGCAAAGTAACTAACTATCCGGGGAACAAATAACTATCATAAATGATCGAAACTCTATTTACCCAGAACGAGCACATAAACCATGTTATTGTTTCCCAATCAAGCCCGACTATCTCAATCTTCAGATCCAATCCTTATCCCGAAGTTACGGATCTAATTTGCCGACTTCCCTTACTTACATTATTCTATCGACTAGAGACTCTTCACCTTGGTGACTAGATGCGGATATTGGTACGGCCTGTTGAGAAGTTTGCGTATCCCCACCATAAATTTTCAAGGTCCGAGGAAAAAATATCGACACAACAGTATATGTCATGCTCTTCTAGCCCATCTACCATATCTCTCTGCGAAAGACTTCCATGGTAGTACGGCTATAAAACAGAAAAGAAAACTCTTCCGATACCTCTCGACGGCTTCTTTATGGTCGTTCCTGTTGCCAGGATGAGCACGAGGCCCATATTTAATAACAAACGGATACTCAACAGGTTACGGAATTGAAACCGTATTCCCTTTCGTTCAAAATTATTCAAGTGTTTTATTATTTATTATTTCCTTTGACATTTTTGAAACTTGAAAATTTTCGGCTTTCGCCTTGAACTTAGGACCGACTAACTCGTGATCAACCACTGTTCAAACGAAACCCTTCTCCACTTCAGTCCTCCAAAGTCTCATTCGATTATTTGCTACTACCACCAAGATCTGTACCAATGGCGGCTCCATGCAGGCTTACGCCAAACACTTCTAAGCACACCATTGTACCTTCCTACTCACTAAAGTTTCAAAATTTATATTATAAATAATATAAATCATCTACTTTAGCGGTAATTTATAGGTATACAACTTAAGCGCCATCCATTTTAAGGGCTAGTTGCTTCGGCAGGTGAGTTGTTACACACTCCTTAGCGGATTTCGACTTCCATGATCACCGTCCTGCTGTTTTAAGCAACCAACGCCTTATATGGTTTCTGTATGAGTTGTTAATTTGGGCACCGTAACATTACGTTTGGTTCATCCCACAGCGCCAGTTCTGCTTACCAAAAGTGGCCCACTGGGCACAATATATCATAACCTTAAACTTCATATCAAGAAAGTTAAGGTTCTTACTCATTTAAAGTTTGAGAATAGGTTAAGATCGTTTCGACCCTAAGGCCTCTAATCATTCGCTTTACCAGATAAGATTATTTTATATAACATTTAAATGCACCAGCTATCCTGAGGGAAACTTCGGAAGGAAGTTGGCTACTAGATGGTGCGATTGGTCTTTCGCCCCTATGCTCAATTCTGACAATCGATTTGCACGTCAGAACTGTTTCGGTCTTCCATCAGGGTTTCCCCTGACTTCAACCTGATCAAGTATAGTTCACCATCTTTCGGGTCACAGCATTTATGCTCAAGGTACGTTCCAGTTAGAGGTATGAATAATATAAATATCATTATACATAACTATATAGAACGCCCCGGGTTTGTGTTAATTATCTATACATAGTTAAAAAACTAATCCCATTATTAGTCAAGTTAATTATGCTATTAGGTTTATATCCCAATAACTTGCACATATGTTAGACTCCTTGGTCCGTGTTTCAAGACGGGTCCCGAAGGTATCCTGAATCTTTCGCATTGTTAATCATACAAGTGCATATAAAAAACACAGAAAATCAATGATAATCATGCTATAATATAATTCCGAAAAATTAACGCACTGTATTCATATAAATCTATCAACACTTTATCAAATTAATGACATTTATACTATGTTAAAATGCAAGCAAAATAATTTAAATAAACTATAAGTCATATTTTATGATAAATTTGGTTTATGTTAATAGACTACAATGTGCTTATATGGAAAAAATGCACACTATTATTGTTTGTGGAGGGGCGGAAGGACCCGACTAAGCCTGAAATGGTTGGCGGGTGCCAGTATCTTCAGGGTCTCGTACGTGAGTGATTAAAACGCGCGAAAACCTTCGTTTTAATTAATGATGTTTTATTGAATTCACTAGGTATACCGACACACACACGAAATAGTTCGGTTTAAAAAGATTGACATTTGCCTTAATTTTGCTCATTTCAAAAGAAAATAAACATTTGTATTTTGATATTAAATTTAAAATTTAACTTGAATTTGACATTTAATGCGTGAAATTATATATCATCATTCACATTAAGTGAGATGAGTGTTCTATAATTATAAGAAATTAATTTTTTTTTTGTCTAGATTTCGAAGTTAATCAAAAAATTTTTCTTTGAGCGGGGCTTCAGGTCAATCTTACTGATTTATTTGTAAGATTTTAAATCATAGGCAGCACAAAAGGTGAGCAGGTTGTCTGTATAGCTATTTCAAGAACCACCAAGTTCTATCATCAGCAGACTTCGCTAAAGAATCCACAATTGTAATGGCCATACCATATCTTCAACACTAAAACTAGTTGGGAATTACATTGCCAACTAAATGAACCGAAAAAAGAACGGCAAAGCTTGCAACTGCAGATTCCACCTTTTTTGTGTGCATACCCATGGGCGCCAGCTGAATTAGTGTAAAGGGCTTCGCCTTAACCAACTAATCGTAATTAATAAGAAATTAATTCAATAATAATAATCAAATTATTTTAAAATGGAAAAATTTTTGCTCTATATAAGTGACATATTATTTAAGTTGCAAACATAATAAGATTTATGATGCATACTTATTTACTCTTCTTATATAAAAGGTTAAAGATTATGAACAATTAAACTAAGAACTAATTTAATGGCCATAATCTTTATTCAAGTATTAACGATAAATCCAAATATAACCAGTGAATAAACTTCAGCAGAGAGAACGATCCTAAGATCGTTTCATCATACACCTTAGAATACCTTAGTAGGCTTTTTCATTATCTTTTGCATTTCACATATTAACGTTGAAGTAGAGCAACCTTCAACATGACTGAACAACCACTGTTCATCATGAGTAGGTTTTGTGCCACATACACTCGAAATGGACCATTTATATATGAAGGTACCACTAAACAACAAATTTTCATATTTATTTTTATAAATACCATCAAATTTCATTATAATAAATAAATAAATAGACATTGCCGATTATAAATGCATAAGACATATGTATTTAAGAATTTTACCAATATTACATATGACTGACCATGCTCGACATCACACCACCTAAGTAGGTTTTGTGCCACATACTCTCGAAATGGACCATTTATATATGAAGGTACCACTCAACAATAAATTTTCATATGTATTTTTATAAATACCATTAAATTTCATTATAATAAATAAATAAATAGACATTGCCGATTATAAATGCATAAGACATATGTATTTAAGAATTTTACCAATATTACATATGACTGACCATGCTCGACATCACACCACCTAAGTAGGTTTTGTGCCACATACTCTCGAAATGGACCATTTATATATGAACGTGCCACTCAACAATAAATTTTCATATGTATTTTTATAAATACCATTAAATTTCATTATAATAAATAAATAAATAGACATTGCCGATTATAAATGCATAAGTATTTAAGAATTTTACCAATATTACATATAGCTGACCATGCTCGACATCACACGATTAAATGAATCCCATACGTTATGATATATTTTCATATGATATGAAAAATTTTAAATGTTGAGTAAATTTCTTTTTTTTTCATATAAATATTAAATAAATCCCATACGTTATGATATATTTTCATATGATATGAGAAATTTTGAATGTTGAGTAAATTTTTTTTTTCATATTAATGGGCGATATTAAATAAATCCCATTCGTTATGATATATATTTTTATATGATATGAGAAATTTTGAATGTTGAGTAAATTTTTTTTTTCATATAAATGGGCGATATTAAATAAATCCCATACGTTATGATATATTTTCATATGATATGAGAAATTTTGAATGTTGAGTAAATTTTTTTTTCATATAAATGGGCGATATTAAATAAATCCCATACGTTATGATATATTTTCATATGATATGAGAAATTTTGAATGTTGAGTAATTTTTTTTTTCATATAAATGGGCGATATTAAATAAATCCCATACGTTATGATATATTTTCATATGATATGAAAAATTTTAAATGTTGAGTATTTTTTTTTTTCATATAAATTATGAAGATGACAGTTGGCACCGCCGTTTTCATTTATTAAAGTTATATACATATAACATTTTTTTTCTTTTGACCTTTTAATAGGTACAGTAGAAATCTCTTAAAATATATATATTGCGTCACTAAATAAATGACGATTCATTTGGCTACATTATGACGATCACAGTTGGAACCGCCGTTTTCGTTCTTTTAAGTTATATACATATAACATTATTTTTCCACCTTTCAATATGGACAGTAGGAGTTTCTTTAAGTATATATATTGCGTCACTAAATAAATGACGATTCATTTGGCTACATCATGACGATAACAGTTGGAAACGCCGTATTCGTTCTTTTAACTTATATATATATATAACTATTTTTTTCACCCATTAAAATATGAAGAGTAGGAATCTCTTAAAGTAAATTCATTGCGTCACTAAAGAAATGAAGACCTTTGACAACAATTCTATAAGCTCGCTCGTCTTTAGGCTGGAAAGTCTGGTATGGGACGTGTTCACTAAGGTAGTTTTTCAGAGTTGAAAAATTCTCCTTATCTTGTAGGTTGACTCTGACTTGTCCATCCCTACCCGCTTTGTAGTCGAAATTGTTGCCGCCGATTACGGATGTAACGTCTCTTATTAAGTCCTTAATATCGTGAACCTCCGGTAGAAAAATAGGAGGCGGCTTGACCTTGCGCACCTCAGCCGTGGGTGGCTCCTGTTGAGCCGTCATTGGAGCATCTTCTTCGTCGTTGTCGCTTTCATCTGATAGCATGGCAAACCTGTTCGCATTGTTGACGTTGCTGTTAATACCAGTGATCATATTTGTGCCTGCTGCGGCCGGAGCCACAGACAAGTATGTGTCACTTATTTATTTGCCGCCACTTAATGGTTTTAACAATTGGGCAGGCGTAAATTATGTGAAATTTGATAACAATTATTTTCCTATTTTGTATTTTTTTTTTTTTTTTTTTTTTTTGATTGCAAACTCAAACACGTCCGATAATCGAATCAAAGGTCTTCATCACACCACCAATCCCATGGACATTAAGGAAGCACTGGCTGCCAATGGGCACATTGTTAGAGGCCTGGACATCAAAAATGCAATCAGCCGCAGTACAAAGAAACCTCTGGCTATGTTCTTTGTGAACTTGATACAGATACAGATGCCAAGGATTTGGACACACTCAGAAGAACTGCAACCTGCAGTTCAACTGTGTAAAATGCCGAGGCGCTTATAGTTCCTCGGACTGCCGCAAGCCAAGGACCGATCCTCCCCGCTGTGCTCACTGCAAGGGCAACCATACTGCCTCTTATAAGGGCTGCAAAGTCTATTTGAAGGCAAAGGTGACGCACCTGCCAAAGCCAAGGTCAACCCCAACGACACCATTACCAGGTTACTGGCAAACCTCTGCGAGCAAGCCAGGCGTCACTTTCGCCAATATATTAAAAGGCAATCAGCTGCCTCCCCAGCAGGCAGAGGCCCCTCCTGTCAATTCGTCCCAAACAATCCAAAGATTGGATCGCCTTGAAGCTCTTATGGAGAAGATAATGGACCAAGTTGCTGCCATGACACAGCTCCTAACGTCAATCACGGCCCAAAAATGCAAATAAACCTCCATATCGTCCTATGGAACGCGAACGGTCTGTGTAGTAGCAGGCCAGAAGTTGAGCACTTTTTAAAAACTCAATATGTCGATATACTACTAATATCAGAGACTCATTTCACCAGGCGTCTTAAAAGACTTCACACGCTGGACCTGCCACGACATTGAGAATAATATTACTATTTAACCAGCATTCCCCCTTAGACAACCACACAACACCTTATTGCAATAACACACAAACATTATAACCGCCAATGTCCAACCACGAAAACTTGCTGATTGTCCCCGGACAGATTGCAAATTCGCTATATTGCTGTCAAATAAAAAAAAAAAAAAAAAAAAAAAAAAAAACTAAAGAAATGACGATACGTTTGGCTACCTAAAAAAAGAGGATAGAAATGGACTTATTATTATATGAAATACTCTTCCATATAATAATAGTACATCAGCAATTTAAAAAAATCGAATCATCAAGCAAAGGATAAGCTTCAGTGGATCGCACTATGGGAGCTGCTCAACCACTTACAACACCTTGCTTGTTACAAAAGTCGTTTACAATTGATTCTAGGCTTTGTCGTTTGTATTAAATAATGTTTTAATATGTAACTAGCGCAGCATCAGGTGATCGAAGATAATGCCAAATAACATTGGCATCACATCCATTGTCGTTTATAAAATAAACTTTTAATGGTTTAGAAGCCATACAATGCAAATTGCCCCTTATTTATCATTGCAGTCCAGCACGGATACGACCTTAGAGGCGTTCAGGCATAATCCAACGGACGTAGCGTCATACCACTGTTCGCTCGAACAAGTATTGTGCCATTGGTCCGTACCTGCGGTTCCTCTCGTACTACGCAGGAATGCTGTCGCAACAACGTTTTGTCATTAGTAGGGTAAAACTAACCTGTCTCACGACGGTCTAAACCCAGCTCACGTTCCCTTGCATGGGTGAACAATCCAACGCTTGGTGAATTTTGCTTCACAATGATAGGAAGAGCCGACATCGAAGGACCAAAAAGCCAGTTATCCCTATGGTAACTTTTTTGACACCTCTTGTTAAAAACTCTTTAAACCAAAAGGATCGATAGGCCGGATCAGCATTTGCCCTTTTGCTCTATGTGTGGTTTCTGTCCGCACTGAGGTGGCCTTGGGACACCTCCGTTATTATTTGAGAGATGTACCGCCCCAGTCAAACTCCCTACCTGGCAATGTCCTTGAATTGGATCATACCTGAGTAATTGAAGTTATACCAAATATTTCAAATTAAAAATACATAAATGCACTCTCTCATTAAAGAATTTGTTTGCGATTATATAACAAACTCGTGATACTTTGATCAAGAAGCTTGCATCAAAACCCAATACCATAAGATATAATAAATATATCTGTATAATGGCTAGGAAATGATACACGTTCCATTTAATCAAGTAAGTAAGGAAACCATAAGAGTAGTGGTATTTCATTGGCGATATCAAACACAAGGAATAATACCTCCCACTTATTCTACACCTCTTATGTCTCCTTACACTGCCAGATTAGAGTCAAGCTCAAAAGGATCTTCTTTCTCCGCTAATTATTCCAAGCCCATTCCCTTGGTTGTGGTTTCGCTAGACAGTAGATAGAGACAGTAGGAATCTCGTTAATCCATTCATGCGCGTCACTAATTAGATGACGAGGCATTTGGCTATCTTCTAAAGATACGAGCAACCAACTACTGGACAATCTCGTATGCACGATTCGCTGCATCATAGGGACAATGAAGTCCCACAGCGCCTACGCACTAAAACCACCTCTTTTTGACAATGCGATGTCTGTACTTTTTTAGATGGAATGCCAAGGTAGCAGGCAAAATTATAAGAGAAACTAGAGGTTAGTACATCTAGCTTCGAGTATACCCAGCACAATACATGAAATATTTGAAAGACGTCACTCCGCCATTTACTGCTCTGACGCTGATAAGTTTGGTATCTTCAACGATGAGGAGATCTTTTGCAATCAATCGTTTTACCGACTGACCGCTCCAGATTCCTCTCCAGTTGAGTGTAACGGAATGAAACTCGATTTCACCTGTCACTCCGAAAAATCGCCGCATTTGTGATCTTATGTCAGCTCTGTTGTACCTTTCGACCTTGCGCTGGTGCGCTTAGTCTAAGGAATGTCCGTCTGTCACAATCTGAACGTCTATCACATAAATGTGATTCTGTCGGATTCCCACCAGGTCCGGTTTATTTAAGCCCGAGTCGCATCGTTTGTATGAGTTCACGAAGTAGAATGATTGAAGTACTGTACCCCCTTGACCAGGTCGATTTTTACAAACATCCCAGGCCTTCTTAGATCTCAAAAAAATGTGAATTGCTTCCGTCTCGCCGAAAGTACTAGATACTTTCGAAAATAAGCTGAGCAGTAGGCAATTGCCAAGTATTTCTGGCACTTTTTAATAAGTGAATTATTAAGAATTTTCTTTAAAATAGTTGAAAAGCTAACAGATTATTGAATATAACCCAACGGCTGAATCCTGTTTTATTTTCTGAATGGGTATATCTAAGCTAATTGACGTTATTTTAATTTAGTTTTATATAATCGGCAGTTTTCTTCTAAATTTCGAATATAGTTATGTATACATATATATTAATTTTTTTTATACCCTTGCAAAAGGGGTATATTAATTTTGGTTAAAAGTGTGCAACGCATAGAAGGAAGCATTTCCGACCATATAAAGTGTATATATTCTTGATCAGCACGACGAGACGAGTTCAAATCGCCATGTCCGTCCGTCCGTCCGTCCGTCTGGATCAACGCAAACTCCTCTTAGACCGAAAGAGCTACAGAGCTGAAATTTTGCATGTAGGCTTGTATATACTGCAGGCGTTGTATATCTCATCTTCAGCCGGATCGGATCACTATATCATATAGCTCCCATATAAATGGCAAAGTCACAAACAGTGACTTTTTCTTAATAACTTCGTTATTTTTTGAGCTATTATCATGAAATTTAATATTTTTAAGTTAATTACACATATAAACGACTATGCCAAATTTGATCAAGATCGAGTGACTATATCATATTAACTTCATTTTTGAGCTATTATCATGAAATTTAATATTTTTAAGTTAATTACACATATAAACGACTATTCCAAATTTGATCAAGATCGAGTGACTATATCATATAGCTCCCATAGAAACGATCGGTGGAAAACAGTGACTTTGATCAATATCCTCGTTCTTTTCTATGCTAAGATTGTAGGCCGTTCTTTTGCAATATTAGTCTTTTTAGAGAAAACGTTTTTCCACTGTGACGGCTAAGGATAAGGAAAGAGTTACCAAAATAGTTGCAAGGGTATACAAACTTTGACGCGGTCGAAGTAAGCCCTGGCCCTCCAATTTTAATTTAGTTTTATATAAGTCAGTTTTCTTCATTGTCCTTATCCCTGACAACTTATATTGAATATCTGTTTACGTATTCCTGTTCCAGCCGTGACCTAGCCAAAAGAGTGCCGCGACGAAAAAGATGTGAAACCAGAACGTGGATACTTTTAGCATAATAAACTTTGATGACAAAATTTACTTGCCAAAGTTTCGTTAGTAAAGCAACGTCCATAAATGATTATTACATTTTATTATTTTTCTATTACGATAAACTATCGTTTGACCGTTGCCAGTCAGAATAATCGGTAGACAAATGAGTCTGCCGTAATCGTCACTTTTTTTTAATATTTCAAAATATAAATTCCATAAAATAAAAACATATTAGCGTCATCTAATCGCAAAACTCAAATTCGATCATCCAAAAAGATAGTTTGAGGCTGTTGTATCTCTCCTTGATGATATCCACACTGTCCGCATCCACCCAGATCTCAACCTGTTCATTTGGGCAAATATCCGTGACTATAGGGGGCGCATTTTCTCGGCTCATCACAGACCACTTCTCGGTCTTAATATCAGAGTTCTGCAGTTCCAGGAGCTTGAAAATTAGATGCAAACAAGGTTCGACCTTTGGCCACGTAACTCTGGCCATGGAGAGAGAACCATGGTATGGAGTAAATCCAGATTCCTCTCCAGTTGAGTGTAACGGAATGAAACTCGATTTCACCTGTCACTCCGAAAAATCGCCGCATTTGTGATCTTATGTCAGCTCTGTTGTACCTTTCGACCTTGCGCTGGTGCGCTTAGTCTAAGGAATGTCCGTCTGTCACAATCTGAACGTCTATCACATAAATGTGATTCTGTCGGATTCCCACCAGGTCCGGTTTATTTAAGCCCGAGTCGCATCGTTTGTATGAGTTCACGAAGTAGAATGATTGAAGTACTGTACCCCCTTGACCAGGTCGATTTTTACAAACATCCCAGGCCTTCTTAGATCTCAAAAAAATGTGAATTGCTTCCGTCTCGCCGAAAGTACTAGATACTTTCGAAAATAAGCTGAGCAGTAGGCAATTGCCAAGTATTTCTGGCACTTTTTAATAAGTGAATTATTAAGAATTTTCTTTAATATAGTTGAAAAGCTAACAGATTATTGAATATAACCCAACGGCTGAATCCTGTTTTATTTTCTGAATGGGTATATCTAAGCTAATTGACGTTATTTTAATTTAGTTTTATATAATCGGCAGTTTTCTTCTAAATTTCGAATATAGTTATGTATACATATATATTAATTTTTTTTATACCCTTGCAAAAGGGGTATATTAATTTTGGTTAAAAGTGTGCAACGCATAGAAGGAAGCATTTCCGACCATATAAAGTGTATATATTCTTGATCAGCACGACGAGACGAGTTCAAATCGCCATGTCCGTCCGTCCGTCCGTCCGTCTGGATCAACGCAAACTCCTCTTAGACCGAAAGAGCTACAGAGCTGAAATTTTGCATGTAGGCTTGTATATACTGCAGGCGTTGTATATCTCATCTTCAGCCGGATCGGATCACTATATCATATAGCTCCCATATAAATGGCAAAGTCACAAACAGTGACTTTTCTTAATAACTTCGTTATTTTTTGAGCTATTATCATGAAATTTAATATTTTTAAGTTAATTACACATATAAACGACTATGCCAAATTTGATCAAGATCGAGTGACTATATCAATTAACTTCGTTATTTTTTGAGCTATTATCATGAAATTTAATATTTTTAAGTTAATTACACATATAAACGACTATGCCAAATTTGATCAAGATCGAGTGACTATATCATATTAACTTCATTTTTTGAGCTATTATCATGAAATTTAATATTTTTAAGTTAATTACACATATAAACGACTATTCCAAATTTGATCAAGATCGAGTGACTATATCATATAGCTCCCATAGAAACGATCGGTGGAAAACAGTGACTTTGATCAATATCCTCGTTCTTTTCTATGCTAAGATTGTAGGCCGTTCTTTTGCAATATTAGTCTTTTTAGAGAAAACGTTTTTCCACTGTGACGGCTAAGGATAAGGAAAGAGTTACCAAAATAGTTGCAAGGGTATACAAACTTTGACGCGGTCGAAGTAAGCCCTGGCCCTCCAGTTTTAATTTAGTTTTATATAAGTCAGTTTTCTTCATTATCCTTATCCCTGACAACTTATATTGAATATCTGTTTACGTATTCCTGTTCCAGCCGTGACCTAGCCAAAAGAGTGCCGCGACGAAAAAGATGTGAAACCAGAACGTGGATACTTTTAGCATAATAAACTTTGATGACAAAATTTACTTGCCAAAGTTTCGTTAGTAAAGCAACGTCCATAAATGATTATTACATTTTATTATTTTTCTATTACGATAAACTATCGTTTGACCGTTGCCAGTCAGAATAATCGGTAGACAAATGAGTCTGCCGTAATCGTCACTTTTTTTTAATATTTCAAAATATAAATTCCATAAAATAAAAACATATTAGCGTCATCTAATCGCAAAACTCAAATTCGATCATCCAAAAAGATAGTTTGAGGCTGTTGTATCTCTCCTTGATGATATCCACACTGTCCGCATCCACCCAGATCTCAACCTGTTCATTTGGGCAAATATCCGTGACTATAGGGGGCGCATTTTCTCGGCTCATCACAGACCACTTCTCGGTCTTAATATCAGAGTTCTGCAGTTCCAGGAGCTTGAAAATTAGATGCAAACAAGGTTCGACCTTTGGCCACGTAACTCTGGCCATGGAGAACCGGATGGTATAAATGGTCAGCAGCCCCCTTACATAAACATACTTCCAGAGAACAGGCAGTTGGTTGTGGTGGTGGTTTCCTCCACCACCATATATCATCCGGTTCTATCTCCATGGCCAGAGGTACGTGGCCAAAGGTCGAACCTTGTTTGCATCGAATTTTCAAGCTCCTGGAACAGCAGAACTCTGATATTACGACGGAGAAGTGGAGTTCTCTGGAAGTATGTTTATATAAGGGGGCCGCTGACCATTTATAACATCCAGTTCTATCTCCTCAGATTTAACCGAGTATGGTCTGGATTTGATTTCGCAGCCTCCCACACCGCATGCCTCCTCCAAACCTCCATACGAGTGGATTTGTACACTCTCCTTACTGGATTCGGAAACCTTTTTGAACCTATTTTGAAAAGACGGAATATTCGGTCATACTGAATCTGGATTTCCTATTTCTAACACTTACCGTTTAGTCTCTATGGGTTTTTCATGGGCTTTTCGTTTGTGTCCCCGTTTGAGATTGCTTGATACGAGAGCGATTCTTGAGAGCTCACTTAGAGAGAGCTGGCTACAATCCCATGATACAGTCTCAAAGCTAGAGTCAGATGAACTCTGACCATCACTCAAGACATGCTCAACCATAATCTGGCCCACAAAATTATTGCCGTCGTAGCAATACATAATCGGCCTCACACTTTTATTCCCTTCCAACGCAGCAACTTCTGCTATGAGATCTGACTAACATCAGAAGCAGATATCTCCAATGTTCCCGGCTGAATATTGAGCATTCATATGCTTCAATGGCTGGAAAAGAACACTTGGTCTTGTGAGGAACATTATATACACAAGAATAATGTCCCACACAACAAACAAGCTACAACAAACAAGATACAAAGCCACAATACATAAGATACAAACAGCCAGATACAAACGCAGCCAAGACACAAACTAAAGTATAAGAGTGAAATCGGATGTAAATGATCAAATAAACAAGGCCAGCCGAACATTGCCGATCGAACCCCACGCAACCGCTGGCGATTTTCGTACAAGCGGGAAGATGCGTGGGAGACATAATGCGATAAGTTCGGTCGTATAAGAGCCAATGCAAGAGGCCGGCCGAATATTGCCGATCGAACCCCACGTAACCGCTGGCGATTTCGTACAAGCGGGAAGATGCGTGGGAAACATAATACGATAAGTTCGGTCGTATAAGAGTAAATGGAACCCGGTTTGACTGCATAATTGCACACAAACGGGGGCATTGGCCTACTTATGCAAATTAAGAGCACAGAGAGGCAAATATGAGTGCATGCATTAGAATACGCTGAATAAATGTACATGCATGTCACACGTACACTATGCGTGAGGGAGAGTATCGGTGACCAATAGCGTACTCTCTGCCTACGTCACGCTCATGAGAATGAAAGCAGTTAGATTGCGAGCAGCCAAAATCTGGTGAGCTAGGGAAAATAAAAGTGAGGGCCAAGCAAGCCCATGAGACGTGTGCGGGGCATGCATGCTTTGTATGAAGCAATGATGGTTTGTGGATTGGATAGGGGAATATGCGAACCGAAGGGGGGGGGATGAACAATGGGGAAGCCCGCTATCTAACAGATACGATATGCGTATGAAAGGGCATTGTATGGGAAATTAAACGATTTCGTATGTTAATTTAATCAATATGATTATCGTTAAATAATAGCTTAAGTTAATATAATTGTCATATATATGTATGTAAATATAATAAGGAGAGAATATGTGCGAAATTGGGTATGACAAGTGGATCAAAGGGAGCGACGGGCAAAGGCAGCGGCGGCCAATAGAAAGGCGACGCCAGCATAAGAGAGTGATGCAAGTCGATATGTACAAACGAGAAAGACAGGGACAAGAAATAAATGGGCGCGCAGCCACAGAGAAAGTGGACACATGCGCCAAGGATTTGCGGGACTTTCACCACGCATAGCAACAAGTGAATGCGTGGGTGAAAGCAGAGGGCCGATGGAAATGTACCAGCTGTATAGCGGTACTACACCAAGATATTCCTGAGGCCTTGGGAATTGCCTATATAAAGGCAACGCCCATCAAGAAGCATCATCAAGTCATCAAGTCGTGATCAACTAACAAGTAATTAAGGCCTTACGAGTAACCTTAAGAACTTATCTAGGAAACAGAAGGAGCAAAGGAAAAACAAGGAACTATACAGGCCTTACGAGTAACCTGTACAGTTCATTTCGACAGCAACAAATCCTTAAATAAGGATAGTAAACACCGCACCCAAGCTAGAGTGAGTTGGAGAGAAGCCAAGCATTTCCAGGAGTATCCAAAGTCAGTGGTAGGCACGAGGATATATCCTACTGCCGGAAATTCCAGGATCTATATATCCTGACGATTACCAATTGCTGAGGAACATCCTGCTTCGTGATAGTAGCTACGGGATTTATCCCAGAACCAAAAAGCGAAAGCCATCTCAACAAGCATAGCGAAAGGGGTGCAGAGGTGTGGAGCACCAACCAAGCACACGATACAGGCCGAGACAACGACCCGCAACGGTTGCAGGAGCAAAAGGAAGGCAAGAAGGGACGACGAGGGATTCGAAGTGATTCGACAACGCTGTCCAAGTCCAGACCTACCGCAGAGAAACTTGTCATAGCCAATCAAGCCCATAAACGATCGCAAATAAACGTATTATAAAAACCAAATCAATAAACAAAGCAGTTCTAATTTCACCGGGGCACAAAATAAATTTTGTTGTGCCGAACCTAGCCCAAGAGATATTATAAATATCCCGAAGGACGAGAAAGGATCGTTACAACTGGCGCCCAACGTGCTATACTGGTGAAATTTAGAAATAAAAATACAGTTTATAAATCATAAAAAGATCAAAAATGGGAAAAGGATGGATTTACCACATGAAGAAGGAGGATTTGGTACAGACAGGCCAAAGGATCGGGATCGAGATAACCGGCACAGTGGAGGAAATGAGGAAACAGCTAGGCGAAAGGGTAGAAAGGAATGAAACGGACCCAGACTGGAAGGAGGAAATAAATAGATTGGAAACAAAGTACTCGAAAAATATAAAAATGAAAACAATAGCAAGCACATCAAAAACATGCGAAAGTGAGGCTGAGGAATTCCAGAAAATAAACATCGCCACACTAGCAATCCCACCATATTTACCACCAAGATGGGGAAGCGAAGGAGCCCTAGATAGCGCAGAGACAAAGAGGGACATAAGGAGACAAACAATAGACCCCAAGAAAACGGCACCACATACAACAAACAAGACCACCGAATACGCCAAGGTGGCAAAACAAGTGAGGGAGTGGACATTCAGGTTCGACGGCAATTCCAGACCACTAGAGTTCATAGAACAGATCGAGTGGTCAGCAGACATGTATGGCATCGAACTGGACATGATCCCGAGAGCGATGCCAGAGCTACTGAAAGATAGGGCACTCAAATGGTACGTCGCAAACAATAAGCAGTGGCGAACATGGAAGGAATTTGTTGAGGGCTTCAAGAAATATTTCTTGCCGAAAGGATTCTTCAACAAATTGGCTGATCAAGTGAAAAATCGCAAGCAAAACAGAAACGAGTACTTCAAGGACTATATGGTGGATATGCAAACATTGATGAGACCCCTAAAAATACCAGAGTACGAACAATTGGACGTCATATTGGAAAATTGCACTCCAGATCTAAAAATATTCGTTCGGCCGCACAGGGTCAGAGATCTAGATGAGCTGATGCAGTTGGCAGAAGAACACGAGATGCTCGAACAAGAGCGATTCGAGTTCCATCGCGAAAACAATGCTCAAAGAACACATAACAACCAATCAAACCACAGAGGAGGAAATAATCACGGGCCACCAGTCACACAGTGCCGAAGATGCCAGGACAACAGCATGGAAAATCATTCGAGACCAAACCAAGAAAACAAGAACGTCCGAGACGGAAAAGTCCTGAACCCGAATCAGGCGTGCCGCAGATGCGGGGGAGCCGGACACTGGGCCAGGGAATGCAACAATCAGAGACTCAATTTCTGCTGGCAGTGTGGAAAAGTGGGCAAAAGGACGAAAGAATGTTGTTGGAGTTCGGGAAACGAAAGGCGGTTCCAGTCTATCATGGGCGAGCAGGGACCCAGCCAACAAGCTCCTCACCCCTAATAGGCCAACTAGTAGAAGAAGAGGATCAATTGTCAGCGATTATCGAAGTAGCAGGAATACAGATGAAAGCGACAATTGACTCCGGAGCCACGAGTAGCTTTATCAGCAAGCAGATATTGGAAACAGTGAGGAATAAGGGAAAATGGGAGAACACACACAAACAGGTATACATGGCAGACGGAAAAGTGCGAGACATTGAAGAGCAATGGACAGGATGCGTGAGATTCGGATACAAGGAAATACACATGCCATTTCTGGTCATGCCAGAAGGAATGGATGCGCTAATATTGGGGTGGAATTTCCTCCGGATTATGAACACAGAAATATCGTGTGGTGGCCACAAAGTGCGAATACCGACAATGAGGCGAATACAGGGCAGGCGCGTAGAAAGAATATCCATCATGGTCACTCAGAAGAGTGACCAGCAAGAAATACAAAGCTTTCTGAGTCAGGAATTGAAGGAATTAGAGAAAGTTAAGGGACTGTCAAAGGTGGGAATACATCGCATAACGATGAAGGACGATATCCCAATAAAACAAAGGTATTACCCGAAAAACCCGAAAATACAAGGGGAAATCAATGCAAAGGTCGACGAACTGTTGACAATGGGATGCATAGAACCATCGCAAAGCCCATATAGCTCACCCATAGTGATGGTGAGAAAGAAACAGACAGGCAAATGGAGATTATGCGTAGATTTTAGACAGATTAACGCAAAATCTATAAAGGATGCATACCCAATGCCACGCATCGATTACATCTTGAATCAACTACGCGAAGCAAAATTCATAAGCAGCTTAGATCTGAAGGACGGATACTGGCAGATTCCGTTAGAAGAGAAAAGTAGACCAATGACGGCATTCACAGTCCCAGGGAAGGGGTTATTCCAATGGAAAGTAATGCCATTCGGTTTACACTCAGCATCAGCAACTTTCCAACGCGCACTGGACCAAGTCATTGGCCCAGAAATGATACCAAACGCATTCGCATACCAAGATGACATCGTGATAGTGAGCAAAACAATCGAAGAACACATGAATCATCTACAAGAAGTGTTCAGGAGATTGAAGGAAGCAAACTTGAGAATTAATGCCGAGAAGTGCCAATTCTTTAGAAAAGAGCTAAAATTTCTAGGCCACTTGGTGACAGAAAACGGTATTGCAACGGACCCAGAAAAGGTGGCCGCAATAGCCCAATTAGAACCACCAACTTACACAAAGGAATTACGCCAGTAGTTAGGAGTGGCATCCTGGTACAGACGGTTCGTACCAGGTTTTGCAGCACTAACACACCCATTGAACGAACTACTAAAGAAGAGAACAAAGTGGCCAGCCAAACGCCTGGAAATGTCGAAAATGTGGTGCCAGGCGACGCATGTTGGCAACACATGTGGGTGAGCCAACGAATAGAAAACCTAAGAGCGGCAGACAGGGCACGACAGGAGGCGGAGCGATTTACCCAGGCCAGGGAACGGCTGGCGATGGCAATGCTGCAGCATCAGCAACAACAACAGCAGCAACAACAACAGCAGCAGCAACAACAGCATCAGCAACAGCAACAGCAGCAACAATGGCAGCAACAACAACAGCAACAACAACTGCAGCAGCAACAACAACAGCAGCAACAACAACAGCAGCAGCAACAACAGCAACAGCAACAACAACTGCAGCAGCAACAACAACAGCAGCAACAACAACAGCAGCAGCAACAACAGCATCAGCAACAGCAACAGCAGCAACAATGGCAGCAACAACAACAGCAACATCAACTGCAGCAGCAACAGCAACTTCAACAACAGCAACTCGAATCCCAAGAGTGCCCGTGGGTGTGGCCAAGACCGGCATTAAATAGACAAATGTCTGCACCCACGGCGCAAAATGACAGTGTTCGGCCAATATTGGACAGGCAGTTGTCTTGCCCAGCGCCAGACGGGCATGAGAGGTATGAGGGAGTGGAAGAAAATGAATGGCCGGAGACGGTCTCAGAAATGGTGGGGCAAATGGCCCAACAGGAGGGGCCAAGATCAGTAAGATTAGTGTGGGCGGGTAGAATTAGGTATAGAATTAGAATTGCACACGGGGTAGTTAGGGTATTTAGGGAAAAACAATAAAAGAAAAAAACAAAAAAAAAAATTAGAAATAAGTTAGTAAGTAAAAAAAAAAAGATGCGGAACGGGCCAAGTAAAAAAAGGAACAAACAATGAAAAGATGCCCTAATCCGACAACATTTAAGAAAAGATACTCAGTAATCGCCAACATTAGAAGATGCCAATTGGCCAATAAAAGATGCGAGCTGAGTCCCAAAAAAAAAAAAGGCACAAAACAAGCACAAGACAAGCCAAAACCAAAGAAAA
This sequence comes from Drosophila willistoni, assembly GCF_018902025.1. Taxonomy (NCBI): domain Eukaryota; kingdom Metazoa; phylum Arthropoda; class Insecta; order Diptera; family Drosophilidae; genus Drosophila; species Drosophila willistoni. The sequence goes on from NW_025814212.1 coordinate 24,078, forward strand.
ACACAAAATAAGCAAAACACACAAAACAAGCAAAAGACAAGCCAAAACCAAAAAAAAACAAAAAAAAAACACAAAACACAGGCCAAAGCTACAAATGCAAACATATTAAATGCACAAATACGAGAATAGAAAACACACATACAAAAAAAAAAACAAGAACACATACAAAAGGTACAAGGGACAGCGGAGGGCAAATCCCTCCCGAAGAAGGGGGGGGAGTGTGAGGAACATTATATACACAAGAATAATGTCCCACACAACAAACAAGCTACAACAAACAAGATACAAAGCCACAATACATAAGATACAAACAGCCAGATACAAACGCAGCCAAGACACAAACTAAAGTATAAGAGTGAAATCGGATGTAAATGATCAAATAAACAAGGCCAGCCGAACATTGCCGATCGAACCCCACGCAACCGCTGGCGATTTTCGTACAAGCGGGAAGATGCGTGGGAGACATAATGCGATAAGTTCGGTCGTATAAGAGCCAATGCAAGAGGCCGGCCGAATATTGCCGATCGAACCCCACGCAACCGCTGGCGATTTCGTACAAGCGGGAAGATGCGTGGGAAACATAATACGATAAGTTCGGTCGTATAAGAGTAAATGGAACCCGGCTTGACTGCATAATTGCACACAAACGGGGGCATTGGGCTACTTATGCAAATTAAGAGCACAGAGAGGCAAATATGAGTGCATGCATTAGAATACGCTGAATAAATGTACATGCATGTCACACGTACACTATGCGTGAGGGAGAGTATCGGTGACCAATAGCGTACTCTCTGCCTACGTCACGCTCATGAGAATGAAAGCAGTTAGATTGCGAGCAGCCAAAATCTGGTGAGCGAGAGAAAATAAAAGTGAGGGCCAAGCAAGCCCATGAGACGGGTGCGGGGCATGCATGCTTTGTATGAAGCAATGATGGTTTGTGGATTGGATAGGGGAATATGCGAACCGAAGGGGGGGGGGGGGGGGGGGATGAACAATGGGGAAGCCCGCTATCTAACAGATACGATATGCGTATGAAAGGGCATTGTATGGGAAATTAAACGATTTCGTATGTTAATTTAATCAACATGATTATCGTTAAATAATAGCTTAAGTTAATATAATTGTCATATATATGTATGTAAATATAATAAGGAGAGAATATGTGCGAAATTGGGTATGACAAGTGGATCAAAGGGAGCGACGGGCAAAGGCAGCGATGAAAGCAGAGAAAGCCAACGGGATACGATGGGCGGCCAATAGAAAGGCGACGCCAGCATAAGAGAGTGATGCAAGTCGATAGATACAAGGGAGCTAGACAAGGACAAGGGAATAAATGGGCGCTCAGCCACAAAGAAAGTGGACATATGCGCAAAGGATTTACGGGACTTTCACCACGCATAGCAACAAGTGGATGCGTGGGTGAAAGCAGAGGGCCGATGGAAATGTACCAGCTGTATAGCGGTACTACACCAAGATATTCCTGAGGCCGTGGGAATTGCCTATATAAAGGCAACGCCCATCAAGCAGCATCATCAAGTCATCAAGTCGTGATCAAGTAACAAGTAATTAAGGCCTTACGAGTAACCTTAAGAACTTATCTAGGAAACAGAAGGAGCAAAGGAAAAACAAGGAACTATACAGGCCTTACGAGTAACCTGTACAGTTCATTTCGACAGCAACAAATCCTTAAATAAGGATAGTAAACACCGCACCCAAGCTAGAGTGAGTTGGAGAGAAGCCAAGCATTTCCAGGAGTATCCAAAGTCAGTGGTAGGCACGAGGATATATCCTACTGCCGGAAATTCCAGGATCTATATATGACGATTACCAATTGCTGAGGAACATCCTGCTTCGTGATAGTAGCTACGGGATTTATCCCAGAACCAAAAAGCGAAAACCATCTCAACAAGCATAGCGAAAGGGGTGCAGAGGTGTGGAGCACCAACCAAGCACACGATACAGGCCGAGACAACGACCCGCAACGGTTGCAGGAGCAAAAGGAAGGCAAGAAGGGACGACGAGGGATTCGAAGTGATTCGACAACGCTGTCCAAGTCCAGACCTACCGCAGAGAAACTTGTCATAGCCAATCAAGCCCATAAACGATCGCAAATAAACGTATTATAAAAACCAAATCAATAAACAAAGCAGTTCTAATTTCACCGGGGCACAAAATAAATTTTGTTGTGCCGAACCTAGCCCAAGAGATATTATAAATATCCCGAAGGACGAGAAAGGATCGTTACAATCTTGATTATGAAAAGTAATATTCTTACGTTTACTTACCTTTTTCGGATTGCAGGATCAATTGAAAAGTCAACAAATTTTCACTTTTGTTTTTTTTTTTTTTGATTTTTAGAAGTAAGGGAAAGGTTTTTGTTTTATTTTTGATGTTGACTGTATGAGTTCACGAAGTAGAATGATTGAAGTACTGTACACCCTTGACCAGGTCGAATTGTACAAACATCCCAGGCCTTCTTAGATCTCAAAAAAATGTGAATTGCTTCCGTCTCGCCGAAAGTACTAGATACTTTCGAAAATAAGCTGATCAGTAGGCAATTGCCAAATATTTCTGGCACTTTTTAATATGAATTATTAAGAATTTTCTTTAGAATAGTTGAAAAGCTAAGAGATTATTGAATATAACCCAACGGCTGAATCCTGTTTTATTTTCTGAATGGGTATATCTAAGCTAATTTTTTTTTAACGTTTAATATATTTGTTGAATCTACTCTTAAATTAGAGCCTAACAACAAGTTTGAGATATTTTTCTTAGACTAGTACTTAAGATAAATCCTGTTATTGGGTTGGTCTGTCATTTCTTTTAAGACGAGTTCTATTATTAGTTCGCGTAAGGGAATTTGCAAGAACATTTGGGTGTGCATCCAATTTCGCAGAATACTTTAGTTGTTGAGTACCTATTTCAGATTTTACGCTAGGTATATTTAGATCATTTTGAATGTTGTCGTTTCGTATATACCACGGGGCCCCCGTGATTGATCTTAAAATCTTCGCCTTCGCTCTTTGTATAATATCGACATTGCTGGTACTTGCATTTCCCCATAGTACGGCTCCGTAAGTCCAGATGGGTTTCAGTACGGAGTTGTATAGGAGGACTTTATACTCCAGACGTAGAGGGGACCGAGCATTGATGATCCAATGTAGGCTACTCGCTTTCAGTTTAAGCTGTGACTTTTTTGCTTCGATGTGCTTGCGCCAGGTTAGTCTTCTGTCTAGGTGGATGCCAAGGTAAGTGACATCCACGGCTTGAGGAACTGGTACGTTGTTTAGCATTAGAGCTGGGCAGTTTCTTCTGTTAAGCGTAAATGTAACATGTTTCCATTTCTGCTCGTTGAACCGGATACGCCAGGTTGCTAGCCATTCCTCTACCACCTTAAGGTGTTCCTCTAGTTTTGCAGAGGCTTGTATTGGGCATTTGGATCTGCTAAGGATTGCCGTGTCATCGGCAAAAGTGGACGTTGTAAGTCCTAAACTCGTTGGTAGGTCTGCAGTGTACAGCAGGTAGAGCAATGGGCCGAGTACACTGCCTTGCGGTACACCAGCTTTGATTTCAAAATCAGCGGAGACGGAGCCATTACATCTTACAGCGAATTTCCTATTGTAAAGGTAAGATTCCATGAGTTTGTGTGTGTACTGTGGCAGTTTTTGCCGGATTTTGAACATCAGACCCTCCAGCCAAACTCTATCGAAAGCCTGGGCAACGTCGAGAAAGACAGCACAGTATTCTTTTAGTTCGAATGCTGTTCGTATTTCGGATATTATGCGATTGACTTGTTCAATTGTACCATGTTTTTCGCGGAAGCCAAACTGGTGTGAAGGGATTGTGTTCTCCGATGCCAGAAATGAGTTTAGGCGGATCTGCAGGACCTTTTCAAAAAGCTTCGAAAGACATGGCAGCAAACTAATTGGCCTATAGGATGATGGCTGGGTTTTGTCCTTTCCCACTTTAGGAATCATGATGATAGTGGACTTTTTCCATGTTCTTGGGAAGTATCCAATTTTTATTATAGCGTTGAACAGTTTGCAGATATATTGTATTGCAATGATAGGGAGTTCTAGGATCATTTTCGGTGTGATTAGGTCATGGCCAAGGGCTTTTTTCGGCTTTATGTGGTTTTTAATAACTGCAGTGATCTCGTCCGATTGGAGTTCCGAGTACTCACTATCCGTTAATGTGTTCGAAGGGGGAAGTACAGATGAGTTTGATGTTGGATTTGGCTGGAAAACCATTTTAAGATGTGTGGCAAATACGGATGCCCTCTTCGTCACTGCGGGACCATCCACCGGTTGGACTCCTTATCGGTGAAATTGTCACTGTAGGAGCGCTTAAAGTTGGGTGGGCTTTCCACAGAGGATGTTTAGTGCTGGTTGGACTGAGCTTTTCTATGTATTTCCTTTGAGCCCAGATTTCCTCTTGTCTTAACGCCTTGGAGAGGTTGCGATGAGCTTGCCTTAGGCGAAGTTTTGCTGCTGGTGATCGAGTAATCTGCCATTCTCTTCTTAGACGTCGTTTTTCCGTTACTAATTGTTCTATCCGCCGGTTCGTAGGACTGTCAACAGGTTTGGTGTAAGAAGAGGCATGTGGAGTAGATACTCTTGCTGCAGCTCCCATCATCGACTCAAGTGCAGAGACGCACATATCAATGTCCTCTGCAGCATCCAGTTTCGGCGAACAGTCAATGTGGGCACTCATGTACATTTTAAATTTAAGCCAATTTGTTTTGTTGTTTGTAAGCCTATATGGGCGATCAAGTACTTGAGGTCTTGTTAATAATGTGAATAGCACTGGAGAGTGATCGGAAGTTAAATCTAGCAGTGTTTCCGCAGTGATCCGATTACGTGGAATCCTCTTGGTTACTGCGAAATCAATCAAGTCAGGCACTTTCTGTGGATCTGTGGGCCAATAAGTAGGCCTACCCGGTGAGACGCAATCCATCTTATTGAGAGGGTTGACTATTGTGTTGTACAACTGCTTTCCTTTAGGATTTACCAGGCGAGATCCCCAGTGCGTATGTTTGGCGTTATAGTCCCCTGCTGCAATGAAGCGATCTCCGAGTGTGTTAAAGAAATCGGTAAATTCCTTTTCAGAGATTGAGAAGCGTGGTGGGCAGTACAGGGCGACCAATGTAGTGTTGCCGCAGCTGGTTTGGACGGTTATAGCAGTTGCTTGTAGGTGCTGTGTTTCAAATCTGTTGAGGAACGAGTGTTTTATACGGTTTTTGATTAGGATACCGGTCCCGCCATGAGCTTTTCCGTCTGGATGGTTTGTTGCGTAGAAGGTATATTTTGGTATTTGAAAATTATTTTTTGATGTTAAATGTGTTTCCGAAATCAGCAAAACGTCGATTTCACTTGAGTCTAGGAATAGTTGCAGTTCATTTTTGTGCTTGGAGATGCCGTTAGCATTCCAAAGACATAGACGTAGGGAAGCCATTATTTATTCTCGATAAGCTTCTGAATAAGCAGGTTTTGATTCCGCATCAGTTCGTGCATACAGTTTTGCATGAACGTCATAAAAGTGGTCATGTTTTGATTGAGTGAGATCAATAGGGCCTCTAGACCACTTGGAGTTTGCTGGCCAAGCTCTGGTGCGCTAGGTTGCGGATTCTGTAGATGGCGGAGTGACGGGGTCTCTTTCGCGGGCTCCGTCTGTCCAGTTCGGAGCACACTAGCGAAGGATACACTAGGACTGGTTGTAGCAGTCATGTTGGATGATCTAGCAGCTTGGCGAAGAAGACCTCCGGTGTAGTTTTGGAGGCGTTGAAGATGATTTTTGGTCCAGCTGGGGGTTTCCGCCCGTTTAGGTGTGATTTAAGATCCTTAAAGACAGGACATCCTCTGTAGTTGGCCGTGTGGTTCCCTCCACAGTTGCTGCATAGTCTTAGTGCGACGTTGTTTCTGTCCTTTGTCCAAATTCCATCTTCATGATGTTCGCCGCAGCCAACACACACTGACCTAAGATTGCAATTGTTAGAGGTGTGGTTGTATTCCTCGCAGTTTTTACACTGCGGTGGTTGGCGTCTCTAAGCTAATTAACGTTATTTTAATTTAGTTTTATATAATCGGCAGTTTTCTTCTAAATTTCGAATATAGTTATGTATAGCGGACGTTGACGATACTATGCGCAGTACGTTCAAGTGGCCCCTACGACACCAGGACAAAGCCTGTTACGCGCGAGCCCAAGCAGATAACTGCCCACCTCCCACCCGACCGACCGAGGGGTGCAGCCGTATAACGCACGGCACGAATCGCGTGGACAAAATACACAATGGAAAAGACAGACAAACACATAAACTATAGCTATCTATTAACTAAATGGGATAGGATAGATGTTTTAAGCATATTAATAGAAAACTCTGAGCCGATCACAGGGGATAGAAGATTGTAATCAGAGCAGAGGACCCTAAAAGGTTCATGCATAGCATAGTTAGAAGAACAACGATTAAGGGATAAAGGTATTAAAGGATGTCTACTCCGTCTACATGGTACCGACAGATTCACCTGAGCTAATAACTCAGGCGAGTCGATATCACCAATTAGGAGCTTGTGCATAAAAATGACACCAAGCATAATTCTACGGTTAGTTAGGGACGGAAGGTTAATCAAGAGAAGTCTACTAGAATACGAAGGCAAATTGACATTGCGATCCCAGCTTAAGCCACGAAGAGCAAATAGCAAGAAATGCTTTTGAACGGATTCTAGTCTAATCTGGTGCGACTCATATTGAGGTGACGAAATGCAAGATCCATACTCTAAAATAGGACGGACAAGCGAAGTAAAAAGAACTTTAGTTGTATAGGGGTCATCAAATTCTTTTGACCATCTTTTAATGAAACCCAGGACACTCATGGCCTTTGCGACCGTGGTGGAAATATGGGTGTTAAAATTTAACTTATGGTCCATAAGTACGCCCAAATCATTCATATTATTTAGACGTTCTAAAGGGCTGTTGTTTAGAAAATAAGTGACCAGTTGAGGAGAGTTACGAAAAAAAGTCATTACCTTACATTTGGTAGTATTAAGATTTAGTAGATTAAACTGGCACCAGGATTGAAAGTTTTTAAGATCAGCTTGTAGCCGACTAAATGAATCTGTATCTTTATAAGTAAGACAAAGCTTGACATCGTCAGCATACATAAGCACACGCGAATGAACAATGACTGATGGAAGATCGTTAATAAATAGTGTGAAGAGCAGAGGGCCAAGATGACTACCTTGAGGTACACCAGAAGTCACAGAAATGGAAACGGAAAAAGAAGACTTAAAAAGTACCTTCTGTTTTCTATTTGTTAAATATTCTCGAACCCAAGGAAGGAAAAGGGGTGGAAACCCAATGTCGCTCAGCTTAGAAAGTAATAGGGTATGATTAACGGAATCAAAGGCTTTGCTGAAGTCAGTGTATATGACATCAGTTTGTTTACCATTTTTGAACCCCTTGATAATTATTGATGTAAATTCTAAAAGGTTAGTGGTTGTAGATCTACGTTTCACAAACCCACGTTGGGAAGGCGAAATAATAGAGCTGCAAAAATGTTGCAATTGAGAAGTTATAATTTTCTCATAAGCTTTCGGAATAGCGGACAATTTTGAGATACCCCTATAGTTAGAGGCTTCGGACTTTTTGCCATTTTTATGCAGAGGAATAATATACGACTCCTTCCAAATAGATGGAAAAGAGGAAGATTCTACAGACAATAGAAACAATTTTAAAATGGGTTTACATAATGCGTTTGCACAGAACCTGAGTACACATCCAGGAATACCGTCTGGCCCCGGAGAATAAACAGGTTTAACTAATTTAAGTTCGTTAAGAATAGAACTTTCATCAATCACTGGATTGAAAATGCAATTAGCCTTGTTTCAATGATAAGGATACGGACTTGCTCGATATTTCGTTGAGGAATAAGTTGTTTTGAAAAAACTCGCAAACATATCGGCAATTGCCTGATCAGTGCTCGCTTTTTTATTTTGAAAAGACAAAAAAGATGGGTGCACAGAGGTCTTACGTTTAGAATTAACAAAATTATAACATTGTTTAGGGTCAGAAGAAAACTGAAGCTTACACCGCTGAAGATAATTCTTATAGCTGTATACAGAGCACAATCTGATGAACGACGTGTTTTTTGAAACTTCTTATAATATCGTGTCTTCACATTTTTCAAATTGGATAGCTCGCGAGAGAACCAGGGAGGTTTGTTAAGCCGCTCCAGCCTACCAAGAGGCACACAAATATCAAAGAGTGAATTCAGAGTATCATAGAAAAAACGAACAGCCGAGTTCATATCACTACAATTGTACAGATAAGACCAATCGGTAGTAGCAATGTTTTCATTAAGGCTGGCAAAGTCAGTCTTACGAAAGCACCTAGTTAGTGGTAACTCATTTGAACCAAGTAATGGTGAAAGCAAGGGCAAATCAATTTTTAAATTTAATGTAGGATGAAATTTGTCTTCTGGAAGAACAAATGGTTCGATTCTAGAAACCTCACAATAAGAAGAATCCAATACAAAAATAAGATCTAACGATTTTCCATTAGAATTTAAGACAGGATTGACTTGGGATAAAGATAAGCCTAGAAGGCCATCAATAAAGTCATGTGACAAAGAGGGCAGCAACGTGGTAGATTCATCTGTTAGTGACCATGCTAAAGCGGGTAAATTAAAATCACCTACAACTATGAGCATGTCTTGACTCGAAACTAAAGAGGAGACAAACTGAATTGCCTCTAAATGATTTAAATATACCACCATGTCTGACAATGGTGGAATATAGGAACAAGTAATGAAAGCATTAAAAGATTTAAAATTTACTTTAACACCGACAAACTCAATCTCCTGGGTAATAGAAAATTGAATCATTTCAGATGATAAAGCAGCATCAACAGCTATCAGAACGCCACCACCTATGCGAGAAATCCGGTCACGTCTGAAAATAGAAAAGTTTGTGGAAAAAACCGATGCATCAGCAATATCAGGTTTTAGCCACGTCTCTGTGAAAGCTAGAATGTTATGCTCAAAAGAAAGACTATCTACATAGAGATTAGGAAGTTTAGATTTCAGTCCTCTAACGTTCTGGTAACCCAGGTTAAGGGACGAAGCTAGTTTTTTGACACACCAGCAGATGCTGATGTGGCAGGAATAGTATTAGTTGTTGTTGTAGGCAAGCGAATCGGTTGCCGATTTTTCTGTTTTACAGTATATTCCTTAACAATTATATGTTTAGGCCAAAAATCTTCTCGACATATAGTGTCGAAGAAATTGGCAGAAACACTAATTTTAAAGGACGAAATGTCCCGAGAATAAGAAAATTTAAACTTATCCACCGCAATATTCGAGACGTTAACTTTCTTCCGAATATAGGCTATTACATCATCAGATGTGACAACAGGGTCTAGCCTAGAAACAAATATATGTTTCGTTGGTGGTATGCCCACGAGAGGCCGCGGTCCCGAAGCATCAGCCGCAGCAGTAACGTTGGACAAGTCACCCACTGCAGCAGTCAACTTGTTTACGGGGCCCTCAATACTTTTAGAACTATCGGCAATTTCCATTGGAATGGGTAATTGCCCAGACACATCGGACACTACAATAGGCATCGTTTTTAAGAGATCATTCCCAGGTGATACCGGTAATTCATTACTAATAGCATTCACAACCGGGCTCTTAAACGATATCAATTGCTGTACATTAGGAGTGGACGGTGCATGAGACCGGTCGGGGACGATAAGAGACGCTGGCGGATCTACAGATACAGAAACACCCCAAGGACTGGTCCTTTTACGTTTCGGAGACTCATTCATAAGCGATAAACTTCTGAACTGAGTCTCCACCGCAGTAAACTCCGCTTGGAGTTTATTAAAACCTGCCCTTAAAGTGTCAAAACTATCTCTAGTCCGCCTCATGAAAGAGCGCATCTCATTCTCGACCTCCCGGCAAGCATCACATCCATATTTTAAGCCACCACCTTTAGCAATAGACTCCTTGATTCTGCCTGTGTAACCTGCACACTTAACGTGAACCGCATTGTCACACAACCAGAAAAGAATATAATCATGGGAGTCAACCGCATTAGTGGCAACTATGCAACTATTTTTTGAGCAGACAACCATTTTATCAAAAGTTTAATTTAATTACAAGAGGAAATACAAAAAAATAAAAAATAAAAATTCTAAAGGTAAAAAATCTGTGTATAAGAATATACTGAACAGTTCTGACACAAGGGTTAATGTGCAGAGTAAGCCTTCACAACTAAAGAATAAAAAGAAATGAAAACACAAAAACAAAAACACGTATCACAGAGTCGCGGGTAGGCAAAAGACGAGAGCGCAAATCAATCAAGAATAGGAAAGAGCGGGAGAGCGCGTCAAATTGAACACATGCAACAACAATTTGTACGCAAGAGCGCGAGAGTTAGTTAAAACGGTAAAGACACAAAAGCAAAAGAGATAAACAAAACAACAACACCGCTAATGCAAGTATTGTTGTAAGTTTTGATTTTATTTAAATTTAAACAAAAACGACAGCAAGAACTCGCGAAATGAAAATAAAATTCGGATGTTGTAATTATTATTAATAAAACCGATAATTTAAGAGTTATGTAAAAGTATTTAATCGCGAGAAAAAATAAAAGTTGATAAGCGCAAAAAAAACACGTCCGTCCTCTGCAACGAGTGAAAGTTTTTTGATATACATATATATTAATTTTTTTTATACCCTTGCAAAAAGGGTATATTAATTTTGGTCAAAAGTGTGCAACGCATAGAAGGAAGCATTTCCGACCATATAAAGTATATATATTCTTGATCAGCACGACGAGACGAGTTCAAATCGCCATGTCCGTCCGTCCGTCCGTCCGTCTGGATCAACGCAAACTCCTCTTAGACCGAAGGAGCTACAGAGCAGAAATTTTGCATGTAGGCTTGTATATACTGCAGGCGTTGTATATCTCGGATTTAGCCGGATCGGATCACTATATCATATAGCTCCCCGGAGTCACCTCATTAAAGTCTAATCTGCGAACGTTTCCCAATGCCGAAAATATCCCAAAGAACTGTTCTAACAGATCGCAAAAGTTTTAAGCACATTCCGCGGAGGAAACCACCACCACAACCAACTGCCTGTTCTCTGGAAGTATGTTTATGTATGGGGGCTGCTGACCATTTATATCATCCGGTTCTATCTCCATGGCCAGAGGTACGTGGCCAAAGGTCGAACCTTGTTTGCATCGAATTTTCAAGCTTCTGGAACAGCAGAACTCTGATATTACGACGGAGAAGTGGAGTTCTCTGGAAGTATGTTTATATAAGGGGGCCGCTGACCATTTATAACATCCGGTTCTATCTCCTTCTCAGATTTAACCGAGCATGGTCTGGATTTGATTTCGCAGCTTCCCATACCGCATGCCTCCTCCATACCTCCATACGAGTGGATTTGTACACTCTCCTTACTGGATTCGAGAACCTTTTTGAACCTATTTTGAAAAGACGGAATATTCGGTCATACTGAATTTGGATATCCTATTTCTAACACTTACCGTTTAGTCTCTATGGGTTTTTCATGGGCTTTTCGTTTGTGTCCCCGTTTGAGATTGCTTGATACGAGAGCGATTCTTGAGAGCTCACTTAGAGAGAGCTGGCTACAATCCGATGATACAGTCTCAAAGCTAGAGTCAGATGAACTCTGACCATCACTCAAGACATGCTCAACCATAATCTGGCCCACAAAATTATTGCCGTCGTAGCACGACATAATCGGCCTCACACTTTTATTCCCTTCCAACGCAGCAACTTCTGCTATGAGATCTGACTAACATCAGAAGCAGATATCTCCAATGTTCCCGGCTGAATATTGAGCATTCATATGCTTCAATGGCTGGAAAAGAGCACTTGGTCACGATTATGAAAAGTAATATTCTTACGTTTACTTACCTTTTTGGATTGCAGGATCAATTGAACAGTCAACAAATTTTCACTTTTGTTTTTTTATTTTTTTTGATTTTCAGAAGTAAGGGAAAGGTTTTTGTTTTATTTTTGATGTTGACTGTATGAGTTCACGAAGTAGAATGATTGAAGTACTGTACCCCCTTGACCAGGTCGAATTTTACAAACATCCCAGGCCTTCTTAGATCTCAAAAAAATGTGAATTGCTTCCGTCTCGCCGAAAGTACTAGATACTTTCGAAAATAAGCTGAGCAGTAGGCAATTGCCAAATATTTCTGGCACTTTTTAATAAGTGAATTATTAAGAATTTTCTTTAAAATAGTTGAAAAGCTAAGAGATTATTGAATATAACCCAACGGCTGAATCCTGTTTTATTTTCTGAATGGGTATATCTAAGCTAATTGACGTTGTTTTAATTTAGTTTTATATAATCGGCAGTTTTCTTCTAAATTTCGAATATAGTTATGTATACATATAATTTAATTTTTTTTATACCCTTGCAAAAAGGGTATATTAATTTTGGTCAAAAGTGTGCAACGCATAGAAGGAAGCATTTCCGACCATATAAAGTATATATATTCTTGATCAGCACGAGCTAAATTCTTGATTTAGCCGGATCGGATCACTATATCATATACAAATGGCAAAGTCACGAACAGTGACTTTCCTTAATAACTTCGTTATTTTCTGAGCTATTATCATGAAATTTAATATTTTTAAGTTAATTACACATATAAACGACTATGCCAAATTTGATCAAGATCGAGTGACTATATCATATAGCTCCCATAGAAACGATCGGTGGAAAACAGTGACTTTGATCAATATCTTCGTTCTTTTCTATGCTAAGATTGTAGGCCGTTTTTTTGCAATATTAGTCTTTTTAGAGCAAACATTTTTCCACTGTGACGGCTAATGATAAGGAAAGAGTTACCAAAATAGTTGCAAGGGTATACAAACTTTGACGCGGTCGAAGTAAGCCCTGGCCCTCCAGTTTTAATTTAGTTTTATATAAGTCAGTTTTCTTCATTATCCTTATCCCTGACAACTTATATTGAATATCTGATTACGTATTCCTGTTCCAGCCGTGACCTAGCCAAAAGAGTGCCGCGACGAAAAAGATGTGAAACCAGAACGTGGATACTTTTAGCATAATAAACTTTGATGACAAAATTTACTTGCCAAAGTTTCGTTAGTAAAGCAACGTCCATAAATGATTATTACATTTTATTATTTTTCTATTACGATAAACTATCGTTTGACCGTTGCCAGTCAGAATAATCGGTAGACAAATGAGTCTGCCGTAATCGTCACTTTTTTTTAATATTTCAAAATATAAATTCCATAAAATAAAAACATATTAGCGTCATCTAATCGCAAAACTCAAATTCGATCATCCAAAAAGATAGTTTGAGGCTGTTGTATCTCTCCTTGATGATATCCACACTGTCCGCATCCATCCAGATATCAACCTGTTCATTTGGGCAAATATCCGTGACTATAGGGGCGCATTTTCCCGGCTCATCACAGCCCACTTCTCCGTCGTAGTATCAGAGTTCTGCAGTTCCAGGAGCTTGAAAATTCGATGCAAACAAGGTTCGACCTTTGGCCACGTAACTCTGGCCATGGAGAGAGAACCGGATGGTATAAATGGTCAGCAGCCCCCTTACATAAACATACTTCCAGAGATCAGGCAGTTTGTTGTGGTGGTGGTTTCCTACTCGGAATGCGCAAAAAACTTTTGCGATCTGTTAGAACAGATCTTTTGGATATTTTTGGATTTCAGAAACGTTCGCAGCTTAGACTTTAATGAGGTCACTCCGGTGACTGAATACAATGGCCGGCTCTACATCGCAGCGGCCAACGAAACCAGGGAATGGGTGGCGAGCAATGTATGTTCTATGAGGCCGTTAGTCTTACAAACTATAAGACGTAAGGCTTCATAGAACATACGTTGCTCGCCACCCATTCCATTGTATCTTCGTTGCCAGCTGCTATAAAGAGCCGGCCGTTATACTCAATCCCCGGAGTCACCTCATTAAAGTCTAATCTGCGAACGTTTCCCGATGCCAAAAATATCCCAAAGAACTGTTCTAACAGATCGCAAAAGTTTTAAGCACATTCCGCGGAGGAAACCACCACCACAACCAACTGCCTGTTCTCTGGAAGTATGTTTATGTAAGGGGGCTGCTGACCATTTATATCATCCGGTTCTATCTCTATGGCCAGAGGTACGTGGCCAAAGGTCGAACCTTGTTTGCATCGAATTTTCAAGCTCCTGGAACAGCAGAACTCTGATATTATGACGGAGAAGTGGAGTTCTCTGGAAGTATGTTTATATAAGGGGGCCGCTGACCATTTATAACATCCGGTTCTATCTCCTTCTCAGATTTAACCGAGCATGGTCTGGATTTGATTTCGCAGCTTCCCATACCGCATGCCTCCTCCATACCTCCATACGAGTGAATTTGTACACTCTCCTTACTGGATTCGAGAACCTTTTTGAACCTATTTTGAAAAGACGGAATATTCGGTCATACTGAATTTGGATATCCTATTTATAACACTTACCGTTTAGTCTCTATGGGTTTTTCATGGGCTTTTCGTTTGTGTCTGAGATTGATTGATACGAGAGCGATTCTTGAGAGCTCACTTAGAGAGAGCTGGCTACAATCCGATGATACAGTCTCAAAGCTAGAGTCAGATGAACTCTGACCATCACTCAAGACATGCTCATGCTGGCCCACGAAATTATTGCCGTCGTAGCACGACATAATCGGCCTCACACTTTTATTCCCTTCCAACGCAGCAACTTCTGCTATGAGATCTGACTAACATCAGAAGCAGATATCTCCAATGTTCCCGGCTGAATATTGAGCATTCATATGCTTCAATGGCTGGAAAAGAGCACTTGGTCACGATTATGAAAAGTAATATTCTTACGTTTACTTACCTTTTTGGATTGCAGGATCAATTGAAAAGTCAACAAATTTTCACTTTTGTTTTTTTTTTTTTTGATTTTCAGAAGTAAGGGAAAGGTTTTTGTTTTATTTTTGATGTTGACTGTATGAGTTCACGAAGTAGAATGATTGAAGTACTGTACACCCTTGACCAGGTCGAGTTTTACAAACATCCCAGGCCTTCTTAGATCTCAAAAAAATGTGAATTGCTTCCGTCTCGCCGAAAATACTAGATACTTTCGAAAATAAGCTGAGCAGTAGGCAATTGCCAAATATTTCTGGCACTTTTTAATAAGTGAATTATTAAGAATTTTCTTTAAAATAGTTGAAAAGTTAAGAGATTATTGAATATAACCCAACGGCTGAATCCTGTTTTATTTTCTGAATGGGTATATCTAAGCTAATTGACGTTGTTTTAATTTAGTTTTATATAATCGGCAGTTTTCTTCTAAATTTCGAATATAGTTATGTATACATATAATTTAATTTTTTTTATACCCTTGCAAATAGGGTATATTAATTTTGGTCAAAAGTGTGCAACGCATAGAAGGAAGAATTTCCGACCATATAAAGTATATATATTCTTGATCAGCACGACGAGACGAGTTCAAATCGCCATGTCCGTCCGTCCGTCTGGATCAACGCAAACTCCTCTTAGACCGAAAGAGCTACAGAGCTGAAATTTTGCATGTACGCTTGTATATACTGCAGGCGTTGTATATCTCGGATTCAGCCGGATCGGATCACTATATCATATAGCTCCCATATAAATGGCAAAGTCACGAACAGTGACTTTCTTAATAACTTCGTTATTTTTTGAGCTATTATCATGAAATTTAATATTTTTAAGTTAATTACACATATAAACGACTATGCCAAATTTGATCAAGATCGAGTGACTATATCATATTAACTTCATTTTTTGAGCTATTATCATGAAATTTAATATTTTTAAGTTAATTACACATATAAACGACTATGCCAAACTTGATCAAGATCGAGTGACTATATCATATAGCTCCCATAGGAACGATCGGTGGAAAACAATTTGATCAATATCTTCGTTCTTTTCTATGCTAAGATTGTAGGCCGTTCTTTTGCAATATTAGTCTTTTTAGAGAAAACGTTTTTCCACCGTGACGGCTAAGGATAAGGAAAGAGTTACCAAAATCGGTGGAAAACAGTGACTTTGATCAATATCTTCGTTCTTTTCTATGCTAAGATTGTAGGCCGTTTTTTTGCAATATTAGTCTTTTTAGAGCAAACATTTTTCCACTGTGACGGCTAATGATAAGGAAAGAGTTACCAAAATAGTTGCAAGGGTATACAAACTTTGACGCGGTCGAAGTAAGCCCTGGCCCTCCAGTTTTAATTTAGTTTTATATAAGTCAGTTTTCTTCATTATCCTTATCCCTGACAACTTATATTGAATATCTGATTACGTATTCCTGTTCCAGCCGTGACCTAGCCAAAAGAGTGCCGCGACGAAAAAGATGTGAAACCAGAACGTGGATACTTTTAGCATAATAAACTTTGATGACAAAATTTACTTGCCAAAGTTTCGTTAGTAAAGCAACGTCCATAAATGATTATTACATTTTATTATTTTTCTATTACGATAAACTATCGTTTGACCGTTGCCAGTCAGAATAATCGGTAGACAAATGAGTCTGCCGTAATCGTCACTTTTTTTTAATATTTCAAAATATAAATTCCATAAAATAAAAACATATTAGCGTCATCTAATCGCAAAACTCAATTTCGATCATCAAAAAGATAGTTTGAGGCTGTTGTATCTCTCCTTGATGATATCCACACTGTCCGCATCCATCCAGATCTCAACCTGTTCATTTGGGCAAATATCCGTGACTATAGGGGGCGCATTTTCCCGGCTCATCACAGCCCACTTCTCCGTCGTAGTATCAGAGTTCTGCAGTTCCAGGAGCTTGAAAATTCGATGCAAACAAGGTTCGACCTTTGGCCACGTAACTCTGGCCATGGAGAGAGAACCGAATGGTATAAATGGTCAGCAGCCCCCTTACATAAACATACTTCCAGAGATCAGGCAGTTTGTTGTGGTGGTGGTTTCCTACTCGGAATGCGCAAAAACTTTTGCGATCTGTTAGAACAGATCTTTTGGATATTTTTGGATTTCCGAAACGTTCGCAGCTTAGACTTTAATGAGGTCACTCCGGTGACTGAATACAATGGCCGGCTCTACATCGCAGCGGCCAACGAAGAAACCAGGGAATGGGTGGCGAGCAATGTATGTTCTATGAGGCCGTTAGTCTTACAAACTATAAGACGTAAGGCTTCATAGAACATACGTTGCTCGCCACCTATTCCATTGTATCTTCGTTGCCAGCTGCTATAAAGCGCCGGCCATTATACTCCATCCCGGAGTCACCTCATTAAAGTCTAATCTGCGAACGTTTCCCAATGCCGAAAATATCCCAAAGAACTGTTCTAACAGATCGCAAAAGTTTTAAGCACATTCCGCGGAGGAAACCACACCACAACCAACTGCCTGTTCTCTGGAAGTATGTTTATGTAAGGGGGCTGCTGACCATTTATATCATCCGGTTCTATCTCTATGGCCAGAGGTACGTGGCCAAAGGTCGAACCTTGTTTGCATCGAATTTTCAAGCTCCTGGAACAGCAGAACTCTGATATTACGACGGAGAAGTGGAGTTCTCTGGAAGTATGTTTATATAAGGGGGCCGCTGACCATTTATAACATCCGGTTCTATCTCCTTCTCAGATTTAACCGAGCATGGTCTGGATTTGATTTCGCAGCTTCCCATACCGCATGCCTCCTCCATACCTCCATACGAGTGGATTTGTACACTCTCCTTACTGGATTCGAGAACCTTTTTGAACCTATTTTGAAAAGACGGAATATTCGGTCATACTGAATTTGGATATCCTATTTCTAACACTTACCGTTTAGTCTCTATGGGTTTTTCATGGGCTTTTCGTTTGTGTCCCCGTTTGAGATTGCTTGATACGAGAGCGATTCTTGAGAGCTCACTTAGGAGAGAGCTGGCTACAATCCGATGATACAGTCTCAAAGCTAGAGTCAGATGAACTCTGACCATCACTCAAGACATGCTCAACCATAATCTGGCCCACAAAATTATTGCCGTCGTAGCACGACATAATCGGCCTCACACTTTTATTCCCTTCCAACGCAGCAACTTCTGCTATGAGATCTGAATCGGCCAACGTAACATCAGAAGCAGATATCTCCAATGTTCCCGGCTGAATATTGAGCATTCATATGCTTCAATGGCTGGAAAAGAGCACTTGGTCACGATTATGAAAAGTAATATTCTTACGTTTACTCACCTTTTTCGGATTGCAGGATCAATTGAAAAGTCAACAAATTTTCACTTTTGTTTTTTTTTTTTTTGATTTTCAGAAGTAAGGGAAAGGTTTTTGTTTTATTTTTGATGTTGACTGTATGAGTTCACGAAGTAGAATGATTGAAGTACTGTACACCCTTGACCAGGTCGAGTTTTACAAACATCCCAGTCCTTCTTAGATCTCAAAAAAATGTGAATTGCTTCCGTCTCGCCGAAAGTACTAGATACTTTCGAAAATAAGCTGAGCAGTAGGCAATTGTCAAATATTTCTGGCACTTTTTAATAAGTGAATTATTAAGAATTTTCTTTAAAATAGTTGAAAAGCTAAGAGATTATTGAATATAACCCAACGGCTGAATCCTGTTTTATTTTCTGAATGGGTATATCTAAGCTAATTGACGTTGTTTTAATTTAGTTTTATATAATCGGCAGTTTTCTTCTAAATTTCGAATATAGTTATGTATACATATAATTTAATTTTTTTTATACCCTTGCAAAAAGGGTATATTAATTTTGGTCAAAAGTGTGCAACGCATAGAAGGAAGAATTTCCGACCATATAAAGTATATATATTCTTGATCAGCACGACGAGACGAGTTTAAATCGCCATGTCCGTCCGTCCGTCTGGATCAACGCAAACTCCTCTTAGACCGAAAGAGCTACAGAGCTGAAATTTTGCATGTACGCTTGTATATACTGCAGGCGTTGTATATCTCGGATTCAGCCGGATCGGATCACTATATCATATAGCTCCCATATAAATGGCAAAGTCACGAACAGTGACTTTTCTTAATAACTTCGTTATTTTTTGAGCTATTATCATGAAATTTAATATTTTTAAGTTAATTACACATATAAACGACTATGCCAAATTTGATCAAGATCGAGTGACTATATCATATTAACTTCATTTTTTGAGCTATTATCATGAAATTTAATATTTTTAAGTTAATTACACATATAAACGACTATGCCAAACTTGATCAAGATCGAGTGACTATATCATATAGCTCCCATAGGAACGATCGGTGGAAAACAATTTGATCAATATCTTCGTTCTTTTCTATGCTAAGATTGTAGGCCGTTCTTTTGCAATATTAGTCTTTTTAGAGAAAACGTTTTTCCACTGTGACGGCTAAGGATAAGGAAAGAGTTACCAAAATCGGTGGAAAACAGTGACTTTGATCAATATCTTCGTTCTTTTCTATGCTAAGATTGTAGGCCGTTTTTTTGCAATATTAGTCTTTTTAGAGCAAACATTTTTCCACTGTGACGGCTAATGATAAGGAAAGAGTTACCAAAATAGTTGCAAGGGTATACAAACTTTGACGCGGTCGAAGTAAGCCCTGGCCCTCCAGTTTTAATTTAGTTTTATATAAGTCAGTTTTCTTCATTATCCTTATCCCTGACAACTTATATTGAATATCTGATTACGTATTCCTGTTCCACCCGTGACCTAGCCAAAAGAGTGCCGCGACGAAAAAGATGTGAAACCAGAACGTGGATACTTTTAGCATAATAAACTTTGATGACAAAATTTACTTGCCAAAGTTTCGTTAGTAAAGCAACGTCCATAAATGATTATTACATTTTATTATTTTTCTATTACGATAAACTATCGTTTGACCGTTGCCAGTCAGAATAATCGGTAGACAAATGAGTCTGCCGTAATCGTCCCTTTTTTTTAATATTTCAAAATATAGATTCCATAAAATAAAAACATATTAGCGTCATCTAATCGCAAAACTCAAATTCGATCATCCAAAAGATAGTTTGAGGCTGTTGTATCTCTCCTTGATGATATCCACACTGTCCGCATCCATCCAGATCTCAACCTGTTCATTTGGGCAAATATCCGTGACTATAGGGGGCGCATTTTCCCGGCTCATCACAGCCCACTTCTCCGTCGTAGTATCAGAGTTCTGCAGTTCCAGGAGCTTGAAAATTCGATGCAAACAAGGTTCGACCTTTGGCCACGTAACTCTGGCCATGGAGAGAGAACCGGATGGTATAAATGGTCAGCAGCCCCCTTACATAAACATACTTCCAGAGATCAGGCAGTTTGTTGTGGTGGTGGTTTCCTACTCGGAATGCGCAAAAAACTTTTGCGATCTGTTAGAACAGATCTTTTGGATATTTTTGGATTTCGGAAACGTTCGCAGCTTAGACTTTAATGAGGTCACTCCGGTGACTGAATACAATGGCCGGCTCTACATCGCAGCGGCCAACGAAGAAACCAGGGAATGGGTGGCGAGCAATGTATGTTCTATGAGGCCGTTAGTCTTACAAACTATAAGACGTAAGGCTTCATAGAACATACGTTGCTCGCCACCTATTCCATTGTATCTTCGTTGCCAGCTGCTATAAAGCGCCGGCCATTATACTCCATCCCCGGAGTCACCTCATTAAAGTCTAATCTGCGAACGTTTCCCAATGCCGAAAATATCCCAAAGAACTGTTCTAACAGACCGCAAAAGTTTTAAGCACATTCCGCGGAGGAAACCACCACCACAACCAACTGCCTGTTCTCTGGAAGTATGTTTATGTAAGGGGGCTGCTGACCATTTATATCATCCGGTTCTATCTCCATGGCCAGAGGTACGTGGCCAAAGGTCGAACCTTGTTTGCATCGAATTTTCAAGCTCCTGGAACAGCAGAACTCTGATATTACGACGGAGAAGTGGAGTTCTCTGGAAGTATGTTTATATAAGGGGGCCGCTGACCATTTATAACATCCGGTTCTATCTCCTTCTCAGATTTAACCGAGCATGGTCTGGATTTGATTTCGCAGCCTCCCATACCGCATGCCTCCTCCATACCTCCATACGAGTGGATTTGTACACTCTCCTTACTGGATTCGGAAACCTTTTTGAACCTATTTTGAAAAGACGGAATATTCGGTCATACTGAATTTGGATTTCCTATTTCTAACACTTACCGTTTAGTCTCTATGGGTTTTTCATGGGCTTTTCGTTTGTGTCCCCGTTTGAGATTGCTTGATACGAGAGCGATTCTTGAGAGCTAACTTAGAGAGAGCTGGCTACAATCCGATGATACAGTCTCAAAGCTAGAGTCAGATGAACTCTGACCATCACTCAAGACATGCTCAACCATAATCTGGCCCACAAAATTATTGCCGTCGTAGCACGACATAATCGGCCTCACACTTTTATTCCCTTCCAACGCAGCAACTTCTGCTATGAGATCTGAATCGGCCAACGTAACATCAGAAGCAGATATCTCCAATGTTCCCGGCTGAATATTGAGCATTCATATGCTTCAATGGCTGGAAAAGAACACTTGGTCACGATTATGAAAAGTAATATTCTTACGTTTACTTACCTTTTTGGATTGCAAGCTCAATTGAACAGTCAACAAATTTTCACTTTTGTTTTTTTTTTTTTGATTTTCAGAAGTAAGGGAAAGGTTTTTGTTTTATTTTTGATGTTGACTGTATGAGTTCACGAAGTAGAATGATTGAAGTACTGTACACCCTTGACCAGGTCGAATTTTACAAACATCCCAGGCCTTCTTAGATCTCAAAAAAATGTGAATTGCTTCCGTCTCGCCGAAAGTACTAGATACTTTCGAAAATAAGCTGAGCAGTAGGCAATTGCCAAATATTTCTGGCACTTTTAATAAGTGAATTATTAAGAATTTTCTTTAAAATAGTTGAAAAGCTAAGAGATTATTGAATATAACCCAACGGCTGAATCCTGTTTTATTTTCTGAATGGGTATATCTAAGCTAATTGACGTTGTTTTAATTTAGTTTTATATAATCGGCAGTTTTCTTCTAAATTTCGAATATAGTTATGTATACATATAATTTAATTTTTTTTATACCCTTGCAAAAAGGGTATATTAATTTTGGTCAAAAGTGTGCAACGCATAGAAGGAAGCATTTCCGACCATATAAAGTATATATATTCTTGATCAGCACGAGCTAAATTCTTGATTTAGCCGGATCGGATCACTATATCATATACAAATGGCAAAGTCACGAACAGTGACTTTCCTTAATAACTTCGTTATTTTCTGAGCTATTATCATGAAATTTAATATTTTTAAGTTAATTACACATATAAACGACTATGCCAAATTTGATCAAGATCGAGTGACTATATCATATAGCTCCCATAGAAACGATCGGTGGAAAACAGTGACTTTGATCAATATCTTCGTTCTTTTCTATGCTAAGATTGTAGGCCGTTTTTTTGCAATATTAGTCTTTTAGAGCAAACATTTTTCCACTGTGACGGCTAATGATAAGGAAAGAGTTACCAAAATAGTTGCAAGGGTATACAAACTTTGACGCGGTCGAAGTAAGCCCTGGCCCTCCAGTTTTAATTTAGTTTTATATAAGTCAGTTTTCTTCATTATCCTTATCCCTGACAACTTATATTGAATATCTGATTACGTATTCCTGTTCCAGCCGTGACCTAGCCAAAAGAGTGCCGCGACGAAAAAGATGTGAAACCAGAACGTGGATACTTTTAGCATAATAAACTTTGATGACAAAATTTACTTGCCAAAGTTTCGTTAGTAAAGCAACGTCCATAAATGATTATTACATTTTATTATTTTTCTATTACGATAAACTATCGTTGACCGTTGCCAGTCAGAATAATCGGTAGACAAATGAGTCTACCGTAATCGTCACTTTTTTTTAATATTTCAAAATATAAATTCCATAAAATAAAAACATATTAGCGTCATCTAATCGCAAAACTCAAATTCGATCATCCAAAAAGATAGTTTGAGGCTGTTGTATCTCTCCTTGATGATATCCACACTGTCCGCATCCATCCAGATCTCAACCTGTTCATTTGGGCAAATATCCGTGACTATAGGGGCGCATTTTCCCGGCTCATCACAGCCCACTTCTCCGTCGTAGTATCAGAGTTCTGCAGTTCCAGGAGCTTGAAAATTCGATGCAAACAAGGTTCGACCTTTGGCCACGTAACTCTGGCCATGGAGAGAGAACCGAATGGTATAAATGGTCAGCAGCCCCCTTACATAAACATACTTCCAGAGATCAGGCAGTTTGTTGTGGTGGTGGTTTCCTACTCGGAATGCGCAAAAAACTTTTGCGATCTGTTAGAACAGATCTTTTGGATATTTTTGGATTTCAGAAACGTTCGCAGCTTAGACTTTAATGAGGTCACTCCGGTGACTGAATACAATGGCCGGCTCTACATCGCAGCGGCCAACGAAACCAGGGAATGGGTGGCGAGCAATGTATGTTCTATGAGGCCGTTAGTCTTACAAACTATAAGACGTAAGGCTTCATAGAACATACGTTGCTCGCCACCTATTCCATTGTATCTTCGTTGCCAGCTGCTATAAAGCGCCGGCCATTATACTCCATCCCGGAGTCACCTCATTAAAGTCTAATCTGCGAACGTTTCCCAATGCCGAAAATATCCCAAAGAACTGTTCTAACAGATCGCAAAAGTTTTAAGCACATTCCGCGGAGGAAACCACCACCACAACCAACTGCCTGTTCTCTGGAAGTATGTTTATGTAAGGGGCTGCTGACCATTTATATCATCCGGTTCTATCTCTATGGCCAGAGGTACGTGGCCAAAGGTCGAACCTTGTTTGCATCGAATTTTCAAGCTCCTGGAACAGCAGAACTCTGATATTACGACGGAGAAGTGGAGTTCTCTGGAAGTATGTTTATATAAGGGGGCCGCTGACCATTTATAACATCCGGTTCTATCTCCTTCTCAGATTTAACCGAGCATGGTCTGGATTTGATTTCGCAGCTTCCCATACCGCATGCCTCCTCCATACCTCCATACGAGTGAATTTGTACACTCTCCTTACTGGATTCGAGAACCTTTTTGAACCTATTTTGAAAAGACGGAATATTCGGTCATACTGAATTTGGATATCCTATTTATAACACTTACCGTTTAGTCTCTATGGGTTTTTCATGGGCTTTTCGTTTGTGTCTGAGATTGATTGATACGAGAGCGATTCTTGAGAGCTCACTTAGAGAGAGCTGGCTACAATCCGATGATACAGTCTCAAAGCTAGAGTCAGATGAACTCTGACCATCACTCAAGACATGCTCAACCATAATCTGGCCCACGAAATTATTGCCGTCGTAGCACGACATAATCGGCCTCACACTTTTATTCCCTTCCAACGCAGCAACTTCTGCTATGAGATCTGACTAACATCAGAAGCAGATATCTCCAATGTTCCCGGCTGAATATTGAGCATTCATATGCTTCAATGGCTGGAAAAGAGCACTTGGTCACGATTATGAAAAGTAATATTCTTACGTTTACTTACCTTTTTCGGATTGCAGGATCAATCAGTCAACAAATTTTCACTTTTGTTTTTTTTTTTTTTTGATTTTCAGAAGTAAGGGAAAGGTTTTTGTTTTATTTTTGATGTTGACTGTATGAGTTCACGAAGTAGAATGATTGAAGTACTGTACACCCTTGACCAGGTCGAGTTTTACAAACATCCCAGGCCTTCTTAGATCTCAAAAAAATGTGAATTGCTTCCGTCTCGCCGAAAATACTAGATACTTTCGAAAATAAGCTGAGCAGTAGGCAATTGCCAAATATTTCTGGCACTTTTTAATAAGTGAATTATTAAGAATTTTCTTTAAAATAGTTGAAAAGCTAAGAGATTATTGAATATAACCCAACGGCTGAATCCTGTTTTATTTTCTGAATGGGTATATCTAAGCTAATTGACGTTGTTTTAATTTAGTTTTATATAATCGGCAGTTTTCTTCTAAATTTCGAATATAGTTATGTATACATATAATTTAATTTTTTTTATACCCTTGCAAAAGGGTATATTAATTTTGGTCAAAAGTGTGCAACGCATAGAAGGAAGAATTTCCGACCATATAAAGTATATATATTCTTGATCAGCACGACGAGACGAGTTCAAATCGCCATGTCCGTCCGTCCGTCTGGATCAACGCAAACTCCTCTTAGACCGAAAGAGCTACAGAGCTGAAATTTTGCATGTACGCTTGTATATACTGCAGGCGTTGTATATCTCGGATTCAGCCGGATCGGATCACTATATCATATAGCTCCCATATAAATGGCAAAGTCACGAACAGTGACTTTTCTTAATAACTTCGTTATTTTTTGAGCTATTATCATGAAATTTAATATTTTTAAGTTAATTACACATATAAACGACTATGCCAAATTTGATCAAGATCGAGTGACTATATCATATTAACTTCATTTTTTGAGCTATTATCATGAAATTTAATATTTTTAAGTTAATTACACATATAAACGACTATGCCAAACTTGATCAAGATCGAGTGACTATATCATATAGCTCCCATAGGAACGATCGGTGGAAAACAATTTGATCAATATCTTCGTTCTTTTCTATGCTAAGATTGTAGGCCGTTCTTTTGCAATATTAGTCTTTTTAGAGAAAACGTTTTTCCACTGTGACGGCTAAGGATAAGGAAAGAGTTACCAAAATCGGTGGAAAACAGTGACTTTGATCAATATCTTCGTTCTTTTCTATGCTAAGATTGTAGGCCGTTTTTTTGCAATATTAGTCTTTTTAGAGCAAACATTTTTCCACTGTGACGGCTAATGATAAGGAAAGAGTTACCAAAATAGTTGCAAGGGTATACAAACTTTGACGCGGTCGAAGTAAGCCCTGGCCCTCCAGTTTTAATTTAGTTTTATATAAGTCAGTTTTCTTCATTATCCTTATCCCTGACAACTTATATTGAATATCTGATTACGTATTCCTGTTCCAGCCGTGACCTAGCCAAAAGAGTGCCGCGACGAAAAAGATGTGAAACCAGAACGTGGATACTTTTAGCATAATAAACTTTGATGACAAAATTTACTTGCCAAAGTTTCGTTAGTAAAGCAACGTCCATAAATGATTATTACATTATATTATTTTTCTATTACGATAAACTATCGTTTGACCGTTGCCAGTCAGAATAATCGGTAGACAAATGAGTCTGCCGTAATCGTCCCTTTTTTTTAATATTTCAAAATATAGATTCCATAAAATAAAAACATATTAGCGTCATCTAATCGCAAAACTCAAATTCGATCATCCAAAAAGATAGTTTGAGGCTGTTGTATCTCTCCTTGATGATATCCACACTGTCCGCATCCATCCAGATCTCAACCTGTTCATTTGGGCAAATATCCGTGACTATAGGGGGCGCATTTTCCCGGCTCATCACAGCCCACTTCTCCGTCGTAGTATCAGAGTTCTGCAGTTCCAGGAGCTTGAAAATTCGATGCAAACAAGGTTCGACCTTTGGCCACGTAACTCTGGCCATGGAGAGAGAACCGGATGGTATAAATGGTCAGCAGCCCCCTTACATAAACATACTTCCAGAGATCAGGCAGTTTGTTGTGGTGGTGGTTTCCTACTCGGAATGCGCAAAAAACTTTTGCGATCTGTTAGAACAGATCTTTTGGATATTTTTGGATTTCGGAAACGTTCGCAGCTTAGACTTTAATGAGGTCACTCCGGTGACTGAATACAATGGCCGGCTCTACATCGCAGCGGCCAACGAAGAAACCAGGGAATGGGTGGCGAGCAATGTATGTTCTATGAGGCCGTTAGTCTTACAAACTATAAGACGTAAGGCTTCATAGAACATACGTTGCGCGCCACCCATTCCATTGTATCTTCGTTGCCAGCTGCTATAAAGAGCCGGCCATTATACTCAATCCCCGGAGTCACCTCATTAAAGTCTAATCTGTGAACGTTTCCCAATGCCAAAAATATCCCAAAGAACTGTTCTAACAGATCGCATAAGTTTTAAGCACTTATTCGCACAATATTCGGTCATACTGAATTTGGATTTCCTATTTCTAACACTTACCTTTTCGTTTGTGTCCCCGTTTGAGATTGCTTGATACGAGAGCGATTCTTGAGAGCTCACTCAGAGAGAGCTGGCTACAATCCGATGATACAGTCTCAAAGCCCCTTCCAACGCAGCAACTTCTGCTATGAGATCTGAATCGGCCAACGTAACATCAGAAGCAGATATCTCCAATGTTCCCGGCTGAATATTGAGCATTCATATGCTTCAATGGCTGGAAAAGAACTCTTGGTCACGATTATGAAAAGTAATATTCTTACGTTTACTTACCTTTTTCGGATTGCAGGATCAATCAGTCAACAAATTTTCACTTTTGTTTTTTTTTTTTTTTGATTTTCAGAAGTAAGGGAAAGGTTTTTGTTTTATTTTTGATGTTGACTGTATGAGTTCACGAAGTAGAATGATTGAAGTACTGTACACCCTTGACCAGGTCGAGTTTTACAAACATCCCAGGCCTTCTTAGATCTCAAAAAAATGTGAATTGCTTCCGTCTCGCCGAAAATACTAGATACTTTCGAAAATAAGCTGAGCAGTAGGCAATTGCCAAATATTTCTGGCACTTTTTAATAAGTGAATTATTAAGAATTTTCTTTAAAATAGTTGAAAAGCTAAGAGATTATTGAATATAACCCAACGGCTGAATCCTGTTTTATTTTCTGAATGGGTATATCTAAGCTAATTGACGTTGTTTTAATTTAGTTTTATATAATCGGCAGTTTTCTTCTAAATTTCGAATATAGTTATGTATACATATAATTTAATTTTTTTTATACCCTTGCAAAAAGGGTATATTAATTTTGGTCAAAAGTGTGCAACGCATAGAAGGAAGCATTTCCGACCATATAAAGTATATATATTCTTGATCAGCACGACGAGACGAGTTCAAATCGCCATGTCCGTCCGTCCGTCTGGATCAACGCAAACTCCTCCTAGACCGAAAGAGCTACAGAGCTGAAATTTTGCATGTAGGCTTGTATATACTGCAGGCGTTGTATATCTCGGATTCAGCCGGATCGGATCACTATATCATATAGCTCCCATATAAATGGCAAAGTCACGAACAGTGACTTTTCTTAATAACTTCGTTATTTTTTGAGCTATTATCATGAAATTTAATATTTTTAAGTTAATTACACATATAAACGACTATGCCAAATTTGATCAAGATCGAGTGACTATATCATATTAACTTCATTTTTTGAGCTATTATCATGAAATTTAATATTTTTAAGTTAATTACACATATAAACGACTATGCCAAACTTGATCAAGATCGAGTGACTATATCATATAGCTCCCATAGGAACGATCGGTGGAAAACAATTTGATCAATATCTTCGTTCTTTTCTATGCTAAGATTGTAGGCCGTTCTTTTGCAATATTAGTCTTTTTAGAGAAAACGTTTTTCCACTGTGACGGCTAAGGATAAGGAAAGAGTTACCAAAATCGGTGGAAAACAGTGACTTTGATCAATATCTTCGTTCTTTTCTATGCTAAGATTGTAGGCCGTTTTTTTGCAATATTAGTCTTTTTAGAGCAAACATTTTTCCACTGTGACGGCTAATGATAAGGAAAGAGTTACCAAAATAGTTGCAAGGGTATACAAACTTTGACGCGGTCGAAGTAAGCCCTGGCCCTCCAGTTTTAATTTAGTTTTATATAAGTCAGTTTTCTTCATTATCCTTATCCCTGACAACTTATATTGAATATCTGATTACGTATTCCTGTTCCACCCGTGACCTAGCCAAAAGAGTGCCGCGACGAAAAAGATGTGAAACCAGAACGTGGATACTTTTAGCATAATAAACTTTGATGACAAAATTTACTTGCCAAAGTTTCGTTAGTAAAGCAACGTCCATAAATGATTATTACATTTTATTATTTTTCTATTACGATAAACTATCGTTTGACCGTTGCCAGTCAGAATAATCGGTAGACAAATGAGTCTGCCGTAATCGTCCCTTTTTTTTAATATTTCAAAATATAGATTCCATAAAATAAAAACATATTAGCGTCATCTAATTGCAAAACTCAAATTCGATCATCCAAAAAGATAGTTTGAGGCTGTTGTATCTCTCCTTGATGATATCCACACTGTCCGCATCCATCCAGATCTCAACCTGTTCATTTGGGCAAATATCCGTGACTATAGGGGGCGCATTTTCCCGGCTCATCACAGCCCACTTCTCCGTCGTAGTATCAGAGTTCTGCAGTTCCAGGAGCTTGAAAATTCGATGCAAACAAGGTTCGACCTTTGGCCACGTAACTCTGGCCATGGAGAGAGAACCGGATGGTATAAATGGTCAGCAGCCCCCTTACATAAACATACTTCCAGAGATCAGGCAGTTTGTTGTGGTGGTGGTTTCCTACTCGGAATGCGCAAAAAACTTTTGCGATCTGTTAGAACAGATCTTTTGGATATTTTTGGATTTCGGAAACGTTCGCAGCTTAGACTTTAATGAGGTCACTCCGGTGACTGAATACAATGGCCGGCTCTACATCGCAGCGGCCAACGAAGAAACCAGGGAATGGGTGGCGAGCAATGTATGTTCTATGAGGCCGTTAGTCTTACAAACTATAAGACGTAAGGCTTCATAGAACATACGTTGCTCGCCACCTATTCCATTGTATCTTCGTTGCCAGCTGCTATAAAGCGCCGGCCATTATACTCCATCCCCGGAGTCACCTCATTAAAGTCTAATCTGCGAACGTTTCCCAATGCCGAAAATATCCCAAAGAACTGTTCTAACAGACCGCAAAAGTTTTAAGCACATTCCGCGGAGGAAACCACCACCACAACCAACTGCCTGTTCTCTGGAAGTATGTTTATGTAAGGGGGCTGCTGACCATTTATATCATCCGGTTCTATCTCCATGGCCAGAGGTACGTGGCCAAAGGTCGAACCTTGTTTGCATCGAATTTTCAAGCTCCTGGAACAGCAGAACTCTGATATTACGACGGAGAAGTGGAGTTCTCTGGAAGTATGTTTATATAAGGGGGCCGCTGACCATTTATAACATCCGGTTCTATCTCCTTCTCAGATTTAACCGAGCATGGTCTGGATTTGATTTCGCAGCCTCCCATACCGCATGCCTCCTCCATACCTCCATACGAGTGGATTTGTACACTCTCCTTACGGATTCGGAAACCTTTTTGAACCTATTTTGAAAAGACGGAATATTCGGTCATACTGAATTTGGATTTCCTATTTCTAACACTTACCGTTTAGTCTCTATGGGTTTTTCATGGGCTTTTCGTTTGTGTCCCCGTTTGAGATTGCTTGATACGAGAGCGATTCTTGAGAGCTCACTTAGAGAGAGCTGGCTACAATCCGATGATACAGTCTCAAAGCTAGAGTCAGATGAACTCTGACCATCACTCAAGACATGCTCAACCATAATCTGGCCCACAAAATTATTGCCGTCGTAGCACGACATAATCGGCCTCACACTTTTATTCCCTTCCAACGCAGCAACTTCTGCTATGAGATCTGAATCGGCCACGTAACATCAGAAGCAGATATCTCCAATGTTCCCGGCTGAATATTGAGCATTCATATGCTTCAATGGCTGGAAAAGAGCACTTGGTCACGATTATGAAAAGTAATATTCTTACGTTTACTTACCTTTTTGGATTGCAAGCTCAATTGAAAAGTCAACAAATTTTCACTTTTGTTTTTTTTTTTTTTTGATTTTCAGAAGTAAGGGAAAGGTTTTTGTTTTATTTTTGATGTTGACTGTATGAGTTCACGAAGTAGAATGATTGAAGTACTGTACACCCTTGACCAGGTCGAGTTTTACAAACATCCCAGGCCTTCTTAGATCTCAAAAAAATGTGAATTGCTTCCGTCTCGCCGAAAGTACTAGATACTTTCGAAAATAAGCTGAGCAGTAGGCAATTGCCAAATATTTCTGGCACTTTTTAATAAGTGAATTATTAAGAATTTTCTTTAAAATAGTTGAAAAGCTAAGAGAATATTGAATATAACCCAACGGCTGAATCCTGTTTTATTTTCTGAATGGGTATATCTAAGCTAATTGACGTTGTTTTAATTTAGTTTTATATAATCGGCAGTTTTCTTCTAAATTTCGAATATAGTTATGTATACATATAATTTAATTTTTTTATACCCTTGCAAAAAGGGTATATTAATTTTGGTCAAAAGTGTGCAACGCATAGAAGGAAGCATTTCCGACCATATAAAGTATATATATTCTTGATCAGCACGAGCTAAATTCTTGATTTAGCCAGATCGGATCACTATATCATATACAAATGGCAAAGTCACGAACAGTGACTTTCCTTAATAACTTCGTTATTTTCTGAGCTATTATCATGAAATTTAATATTTTTAAGTTAATTACACATATAAACGACTATGCCAAACTTGATCAAGATCGAGTGACTATATCATATAGCTCCCATAGGAACGATCGGTGGAAAACAATTTGATCAATATCTTCGTTCTTTTCTATGCTAAGATTGTAGGCCGTTCTTTTGCAATATTAGTCTTTTTAGAGAAAACGATTTTCCACTGTGACGGCTAAGGATAAGGAAAGAGTTACCAAAATAGTTGCAAGGGTATACAAACTTTGACGCGGTCGAAGTAAGCCCTGGCCTCCAGTTTTAATTTAGTTTTATACAAGTCAGTTTTCTTCATTATCCTTATCCCTGACAACTTATATTGAATATCTGTTTACGTATTCCTGTTCCAGCCGTGACCTAGCCAAAAGAGTGCCGCGACGAAAAAGATGTGAAACCAGAACGTGGTTACTTTTAGCATAATAAACTTTGATGACAAAATTTACTTGCCAAAATTTCGTTAGTAAATCAACGTCCATAAATGATTATTACATTTTATTATTTTTCTATTACGATAAACTATCGTTTCCCAATGCCGAAAATATCCCAAAGAACTGTTCTAACAGATCGCAAAAGTTAAGCGCATTCCGCGGAGGAAACCACCACCACAACCAACTGCCTGTTCTCTGGAAGTATGTTTATGTAAGGGGGCTGCTGACCATTTATACCATCCGGTTCTCTCTCCATGGCCAGAGTTACGTGGCCAAAGGTCGAACCTTGTTTGCATCGAATTTTCAAGCTCCTGGAACTGCAGAACTCTGATATTACGACGGAGAAGTGGAGTTCTCTGGAAGTATGTTTATATAAGGGGGCCGCTGACCATTTATAACATCCGGTTCTATCTCCTTCTCAGATTTAACCGAGCATGGTCTGGATTTGATTTCGCAGCCTCCCATACCGCATGCCTCCTCCATACCTCCATACGAGTGGATTTGTACACTCTCCTTACCGGATTCGGAAACCTTTTTGAACCTATTTGAAAAGACGGAATATTCGGTCATACTGAATTTGGATTTCCTATTTCTAACACTTACCGTTTAGTCTCTATGGGTTTTTCATGGGCTTTTCGTTTGTGTCCCCGTTTGAGATTGCTTGATACGAGAGCGATTCTTGAGAGCTCACTTAGAGAGAGATGGCTACAATCCGATGATACAGTCTCAAAACTAGAGTCCGATGAACTCTGACCATCACTCAAGACATGCTCAACCATAATCTGGCCCACAAAATTATTGCCGTCGTAGCACGACATAATCGGCCTCACACTTTTATTCCCTTCCAACGCAGCAACTTCTGCTATGAGATCTGAATCGGCCAACGTAACATCAGAAGCAGATATCTCCAAAGTTCCCGGCTGAATATTGAGCATTCATATGCTTCAATGGCTGGAAAAGAGCACTTGGTCACGATTATGAAAAGTAATATTCTTACGTTTACTTACCTTTTTCGGATTGCAGGATCAATTGAACAGTCAACAAATTTTCACTTTTGTTTTTTTTTTTTTTTTTGATTTTCAGAAGTAAGGGAAAGCTTTTTGTTTTATTTTTGATGTTGACTGTATGAGTTCACGAAGTAGAATGATTGAAGTACTGTACCCCTTGACCAGGTCGAATTTTACAAACATCCCAGGCCTTCTTAGATCTCAAAAAAATGTGAATTGCTTCCGTCTCGCCGAAAGTACTAGATACTTTCGAAATAAGCTGAGCAGTAGGCAATTGTCAAATATTTCTGGCACTTTTTAATAAGTGAATTATTAAGAATTTTCTTTAAAATAGTTGAAAAGCTAAGAGATTATTGAATATAACCAACGTCTGATCCTGTTTTATTTTCTGAATGGGTATATCTAAGCTAATTGACGTCATTTTAATTTAGTTTTATATAATCGGCAGTTTTCTTCTAAATTTCGAATATAGTTATGTATACATATATATTAATTTTTTTTATACCCTTGCAAAAAGGGTATATTGGGTACGCATAGAAGGAAGCATTTCCGACCATATAAAGTATATATATTCTTGATCAGCACGACGAGACGAGTTCAAATCACCATGTCCGTCCGTCCGTCCGTCCGTCTGGATCAACGCAAACTCCTCTTAGACCGAAAGAGCTACAGAGCTGAAATTTTGCATGTAGGCTTGTATATACTGCAGGCGTTGTATATCTCGGATTTAGCCGGATCGGATCACTATATCATATAGCTCCCATACAAATGGCAAAGTCATGAACAGTGACTTTCCTTAATAACTTCGTTATTTTCTGAGCTATTATCATGAAATTTAATATTTTTAAGTTAATTACACATATAAACGATTATGCCAAACTTGATCAAGATCGAGTGACTATATCATATAGCTCCCATAGGAACGATCGGTGGGAAAACAGTGACTTTGATCAATATCTTCGTTCTTTTCTTTTCTTTTCTATGCTCAGATTGTATGCAGTTCTTTTGCAATATTGGTCTTTTTAGAGAAAACGTTTTTCCACTGTGACGAAGGAAAGAGTTACCAAATAGTTGCAAGGGTATACAAACTTTGACGCGGTCGAAGTAAGCCCTGGCCCTCCAGTTTTAATTTAGTTTTATATAAGTCAGTTTTCTTCATTATCCTTATCCCTGACAACTTATATTGAATATCTGTTTACGTATTCCTGTTCCAGCCGTGACCTAGCCAAAGAGTGCCGCGACGAAAAAGATGTGAAACCAGTACGTGGATACTTTTAGCATAATAAACTTTGATGACAAAATTTACTTGCCAAAGTTTCGTTAGTAAAGCAACGTCCATAAATGATTATTACATTTTATTATTTTTCTATTACGATAAACTATCGTTTGACCGTTGCCAGTCAGAATAATCGGTAGACAAATGAGTCTGCCGTAATCGTCACTTTTTTTTAATATTTCAAAATATAAATTCCATAAAATAAAAACATATTAGCGTCATCTAATCGCAAATCTCAAATTCGATCATCCAAAAAGATAGTTTGAGGCTGTTGTATCTCTCCTTGATGATATCCACACTGTCCGCATCCATCCAGATCTCAGCCTGTTCATTTGGGCAAATATCCATGACTATAGGGGGCGCATTTTCCCGGCTCATCACAGCCCACTTCTCCGTCGTAGTATCAGAGTTCTGCAGTTCCAGGAGCTTGAAAATTCGATGCAAACAAGGTTCGACCTTTGGCCAGTAATTCTGGCCATGGAGAGAGAACCGGATGGTATAAATGGTCAGCAGCCCCTTACATAAACATACTTCCAGAGATCCAGATAATGAGGTCACTCCGGTGACTGAATACAATGGCCGGCTCTACATCGCAGCGGCCAACGAAGAAACCAGGGAATGGGTGGCGAGCAATGTATGTTCTATGAGGCCGTTAGTCTTACAACTATAAGACGTAAGGCTTCATAGAACATACGTTGCGCGCCACCATTCATTGTATCTTCGTTGCCAGCTGCTATAAAGAGCCGGCCATTATACTCAATCCCCGGAGTCACCTATTAAGTCTAATCTGTGAACGTTTCCCATGCCAAAAAATATCCCAAGAACTGTTCTAACAGATCGCATAAGTTTTAAGCACTTATTCGCACAATATTCGTTCATACTGAATTTGGATTTCCTATTTCTAACACTTACCTTTTCGTTTGTGTCCCCGTTTGAGATTGCTTGATACGAGAGCGATTCTTGAGAGCTACTCAGAGAGAGCTGGCTACAATCCGATGATACAGTCTCAAAGCCCTTCTAACGCAGCAACTTCTGCTATGAGATCTGAATCGGCCAACGTAATCAGAAGCAGATATCTCCATGTTCCCGGCTGAATATTGAGCATTCATATGCTTCAATGGCTGGAAAAGAACTCTTGGTCACGATTATGAAAAGTAATATTCTTACGTTTACTTACCTTTTTCGGATTGCAGATCAATCAGTCAACAAATTTTCACTTTTGTTTTTTTTTTTTTTTTTTGATTTTCAGAAGTAAGGGAAAGGTTTTGTTTTATTTTTGATGTTGACTGTATGAGTTCACGAAGTAGAATGATTGAAGTACTGTACCCCCTTGACCAGAGGTCGAATTTTACAAACATCCCAGGACTTCTTAGATCTCAAAAAATGTGAATTGTCTCTGTCTCGCCGAAAGTACTAGATACTTTCGAAAATAAGCTGAGCAGTAGGCAATTGCCAAATATTTCTGGCACTTTTTTTTATATTGTCTGGACGTTGACGCGTGCAATGCGAAGTACGTTCAAGTGGCCCATACGACACCAGGACAGCCTGTTTCGCGCGAGCCCAAGAGAGCGCTGTTCACCTCCCGCCGACCGACTGTGGGGCGCAGCCGCATATCGGACGGCACGATCGCGTGGACAAATACAAATAAAACGGACAAACAATTAAAAATTGATTAACTACAGCTAATTACGAAGCTAAATGTGCTAAAATAGAAGTTTTCACACTGGAAAGAGAGGCTTCTGATCTGATTAC